>NC_024311.1:7274956-7309666 GCF_000523025.1 Cynoglossus semilaevis | reverse complement strand
TGTGTGTGTGTGCATTGCAGTGGCCCTGTGTGGTCCTGGTTGTGCTCAACTCATTGCAGTGATGTTAGCACTGCTGTCCGTCACTGTCTTCATGTTTGTGTCTCAGGGTGTGAATCCAGATGTGAAGTACGAGGTTCAGTACAGCAGCTACGTCAATGTGACCTCAGATGGTTTCATGATCCTGAAGAGAGTCGTGAAAACCGAGTCCTTCGCATTGCAGGTGAATGGCAGTCAGTAGCTGACGACGCCCTCTGTTGACTGTTCTGACTGGTTACATGGTATTTTGATGGGTTTTTTTAATCTCCCTTCTTCTCAGCTCAGAGCAGTAGACACCGTTACAGGGGAGTATGGCTCGGCTGCTGTCTCTGTACAAGTCATACCTGGTAAGACCAGCAGGGGTCTCTATTGTGACCGATCTAGATCATCAATGGCTGTTGAATTCAGATTAGTTCTAGGAATACTAAGTACAAGTTCAGCACAGTTACATTTACTTTATACTAAACCATTTTTTGGTATTTTAAAGTAGTATTTTTTATTCAAACAAGTGAAACGAAGCAGAAGCCCAGTCACAGGGTTGTTGATAATCCTACACATTTTTCTGTGTCATTCAAACTGGGTCAACTCCCTGCAGCCAGAAAGGAAGCTCTTTGCCCTGCCTGAACTGGCCTAGCAGGCCTAACCATGTCTGCCCCCAAGGGGCCATGCATGGCTATGCAGCCCCAACTGAGTCTCTTTTGCAATTTTTGTGTGAATATATTTACATGTACTATACATATATATGTATGTATATACACATAAATGTGTGTATGTGTACATATTGGAGGTCATTGTGTTGTGTGATGATGTCTTCTCCCCTTTTTCAGCCATGGCCATCCCATCTCCCTCTAATATCGGCTACCGCCCCGGGGACATGGCTCTTCTGGGTCTGGTCATGGCTGCTCTGCTCGTCCTCTGCCTCATCGTGATTGGCTTTCTGGTTTCCCTCTTGTTGAAGGGAAACAGCAGTGTGAGAAATTTGTGTGAGGTCAGTCCATGTGTTTTTACTCTTCTTTGGTCACAGGCTTGAACGTGTGGATTTGATTTATAATGTGATTGAACATTATCTCCAAGCTTTTGGGCTGTGAATGAATAATTTTATATTATGTTTGTTTTTCACCTTATGATTTGAAGAATACCTTTTTAGCTTCATCAGAGAACACATACATATATACAGTATGTGTGTCAGGGATAAACACATATATATTAACATATATACTGTATGTATTTAAGAGTCATCATAGGCAAAAAATTTAACGAAACTTTCACAAATCCTGTTAACCCGTACGTACAGGATATTTCATACAGTGTGGTAGCCCAGTGTTGTAGTCCGCCTGGTGATTGGCTCTTTAGTTTTTGCTCTAACATGCCCTTCAAAACACATAAACATGGTGTTATGAATTCAGCTGATTCACTTGTTTTTAATTTACTTCTGTTTTACCACCGGGGGGCGCTTCTATCCTGTTTGTAGTGTCTGAGCCCCTGTCTAAAGTCGGCACTGCCCCGCAGTGGACACCGAGACTCCCTACAGTTCACCAATAATGGTTTCCAGACTGAGGGCGACCAGAGTCGGCGCTGCAACAACTCCATACCACGACGTAGCACCTTCCCGCAGGCAGGGGGCAGAGTCCTTCCTTTGGAGAGGCGGAGTCACTGCTCCTCCTGCGGCGTCTACAACAACCACATCCCGAAGGGTAGCCCCTCAGCCTGGCAGGCCAGGAAGGACAGAGAAGATGAAGACGAGTACGATAAGAGGATGAAGCAGAGGAGGAGGCAGGGACAGAAGACGGTGTGGTTCAAGGAGAGCAAGGACTCCTCGGACATCGAGGTGGAGATCATTCCAGACACCGTGGGTCGGGTTGAGGAGGAAACTGAGGAGGAGCTAGAGGGGGAGATGGCTATGGAAGATGTGGTGAGAGACCCTGCTGCTCCACGGAGGGAGTCTGAGGATGAGCAGGAGAACCTGAACACGGAGCCCGAGGAGGAGGAGGAGGAGGAGGAGAAGAAGGGCTGTAAGGTCACAAACAAAGACAAAGAGGGACAGGAGGGCTGACTGTGGAGGTCAAAGGTCAACCTCAAGTCAGCAGAACAGCATTTGTGTCGACACAGTCCAGGTGGACACTTCTGTTCATCACTGAATAAAACTTTACCAACAGAGAGTCCAGAACATTCTTTGTGACCGTGAGTCTTCAGGGTTTTGAAGACACGACTGACTTCTTGAACATTTCTATTAGCCGAGCTCCAGAGACAGCTAAGTCTGGACACGACCTGTGTCCCATCAGTGGCTGTCAGGGCCAAGAGCTACGAGAAACAGTTTGGTGTTGAATTCACTGTATCATCTGAACATTAACAACAGTTAAGACATTCTTTAATCTCACCTAAGTCCACACAACGTGCTATTCTCTCTTTGTACTTCAATACAAATGTTCATTTCCTGCCCACACACACACTGTGAAGAGACATTATTAATAATTACATTTATTTTCCATTTTTTTAACTCCCAAACACTGTTCCGTGGCACACTAGTGTGCCGTAGAAAATTATCAAATGTCACTTAGTCGTCACATAACTATTGTTTTTATTTATTGCAAATATGTTTTTTCGTTCGTCAATGCGTGACAGACAGAGCAATTAAATCCTCTTCTGCTAGGTGGCAGCAGATGGCTATTAAACTTTTTTTTTTAAATCAGAGCTGTTGAAGATCTTTGTTAGTGTCTTTCTTTAATTCCTGCCAGTGTTGTCTTCAACTAAACAGGCTGATGTCTCTCCTCAAACAGCGCCACCATCTCTGCTGTACTTTTGTCGTCTTGTTCTCTTATGTGCTGCAGCTCAGTGTTGGGCTACAGTTCTGTAGGCTCTGATAACAACTGAAGTATACAGGTAACAAACCCAAAGCAAGATTAAAGCCTCCATTTGTGCCACTAAAAAAAATGTACTTGTCACAGACTTTGCGAAGCCCTTCAAAGGGCAGCCATGTTTGTACAGAATCTTAGAATGGACAAATCAAACACTGGCTTGGGGAGCAGACGTGTACGGAACAATATACCATATATGGACCTGCTGCACTGATGATGTAAACATGTCATTATGGTGTTGTTGTTGTTATGTCATGATTCTGTCTCATCAGCGTTACTAAAGATACACGTGAAGAGAAATTCTGAATTTGACGGCGGCTTTGAGCACATTTACTGATCACTACATTCACGTGGAAGTTATGGTGAATTTAATACATACACAGTTGTGTTTTGTGCTTTCTAATGACTGGTTTTGTAAGAGGGAGAATCTTATTTTAGTGCTGGTAATGATTAAAATTTTTATTCCAGATTGCACAGTTGGCCTTTGATAAATTTGCTGGCATCATTGCATCCAAGTGATGTTACCATACACACACACACACACACACGTACACATCTTGAACTGCAAATGTCAGCTGCTCTACTTAGCTCTGATGTTCATGTAATGCTTTGTACCTAAGTGGGTCGATGTCCTCACTTGGACTTAGCAAAGCCGACCCTGTTGTTGTCTCAGTCGAACACGGTGTAGTACTAGTACAAAAAAAACATTTAGTAAATGATGACAAAGAATATTTCAAAAAGTTTTTATTTAAGCCAATTACATTAAAACACACCACAAACCCAGAAGTTCATTTGACTATTTCATTTTAAAATTCTCTTTCTGACAAATTTCTGATTAAAAAAAAAAAAGATCCTACAGAGCAGTTCTGACAGTTCAGTTGATCCCAGACAGTTTTCATCCACTTACCATCTTTATTCACCGTCTATTTTTAATCGGACACTCGCACACACACACAAATCCGTGCATACAGTATCTACACCAACTATTGCTAAATACTGATGGATTGCGAAGCAACAGAAAATGTGTGAAGCTTGGTTTCACTCTTTAGCTTTGTACCAAAGCGGGTCGATGTCCTCACTTGGACTTAGCAAAGCCGACCCTGTTGTTGTCTCGGTCGAACACGGTGTAGTACTGGCCAATGAACACGTCTCCCAAAATCCACAGGGGGCCAGCGGGGGCGGGGATGTCCAGGGCCATGAAGCCGCTGAGGCAGATGGTTCGGTCGGCCTGACTTTCCTGAAAAACAGGAAAACGGAGGCGAAACCGATGTTTGATTTTATCGACTTGTGTTTACAGTCTATGCTGCAATATTTTGTAACGAACATTCGTAGTTTTCAGTTTTCCATGAAGATTTAACCACATAATGATTAATACGTGTGTAATACGGCCGCTAGAGGGCACCGTTTAAACATGTCAACTAACCGCTGTGACTGCACGACTGGAAAAACGACTAAACCGAAAAGATCTTATTAAACAACACAAATAAGTCAACAAAAGATGTCAACAAAAAGGTGTGTGTGTGTGTGAGAGAGAGAGAGTTAATCACTTGCCTTGAGGATGTACTGCTCTCCAGTCAGACTGTAGCTCTGTCCTCCCATTTTAAATGTGATGACTGGCAGTGATGGGATCTTGTCACAGTTCACCATGTACTAAAAAAAAAAAACAACACAAACACACAGAAAAATAGCAATTAATAAATGGACAACATTTATTAACAGAATTATTGTCCACCAAACCCATGACTTTTCTAGATCCTTAGAAGTTAAATCTTCTGAGGTTGATTGTAGAAATAATAGAACCAACTTTCTTCCTGACTCCTTGCTCTCACCTCTCCTTGGATCAGTGGAATGGCTCCGATGGCTTTCTGCAGGGCCTTGACCTCAGCGGAGGGGCCAGTGAGCAGGGAGGTTCCCGTGTCCACGATGGCCTGGCAGCCGCCTTTACACAGAGTCAGCTGACTGCCCACGGCCAGTCTGTCTCACAAACAGAAAAAAAACAAAACAATAAAGAAACTCTGAGGTCAGGGGTCAGGCCAAGGGGCCATATCTGTGAAAGTGAAGATGAGTTTAATATTGTTAACCTCAGCTACATTTCTAGAATTTATCTGTGGGGGTCATATGTTACCACAGCTTTCAGTTGGCTCCTGAAAGAATAAACCTGTATATTGAGTCAATTCTGGTTAGAAAGCCATGTTTGGGGTTGACATATTCTGTGGAATTTTTGTTTTTATTTAAAAATTCAGATTCATAATAAGCCTTTAAGTTCCTTTGCTTCTTTGTTGTATGGACAACTGATCCAGACCTGTCCAGATGTTGGTACTGTGACTTACTCGTCCATGCTGACCTGCCAGTAGGCCTGACGGGTGACGTTGACGTAGTTAAATTCACCAGTGTAGTATGTGGGATCGGTTCCTCCCAGCAGGAGCTCACCACCGGGGGCAGTGTCTGGGTTCCTGATGAGATAGAAAAAGTCAAATGTCAAATGTTATTGCATCATTAATAGGGGTCCTGGAGGGTCCAAGCCACCTTCAGCCGGTGGAAAACATCGAGGTGCTGATTCTCATCCCAGCGCCCCAAACAAATCGATTTCTACTTTCTGTCCGACACCGATAGGTGAGTGTATTTCCATTGTTTGAGCAGCTTGTCGTACCTGTTCAGGTAGAAAGAGAAGACATTACTCTCCACTTTCTTCTGTTGCATGATGTTGTCAAAGACCGGCAGCACTCCGTCCACTGAGATGCGAGGGTAGGCCATGCCGAGGATTCCATCAAACTTGGCTGCAATGAAGGCGATACCTGGCTGCTTAATGGCTTCTCCAAACAGCTGGTTTTCAACCGTTAAGCCTCCAATCTGGAAACAGGGATAAGAGTTAGACAGTGTTGATGCCAACACACACATCCACGTGGACCCAGTGTGAGAATGGTGCTTACGCTGCACGTGTCCTGACTGAGGTAGCCAGACAAACTGCCAGATCCATACTGGATGGCGAAGGCTGTGCCGTTCTTGACGTAGGTGCTGGACTTGGCGGAGTTATATTTTTTGTGAAGTACTGTGAAAACAGATGTGTTTGGTTCAGAGAGTTGAAAGCAGCAGAAATTTGATGAGGTGCAATGAAGACGGCACTTACAGCAGGCAATGTCCAACAGGGAGCAGTGAATGGACGGCACCCAAAGATTGGACGAACCAGTGTCAAACACCACGCTGAAGGTCTGAGGAGGGGTTCCCAGGGTGATGTCGCCATAGTACTGTGCCTAGTAAAACACAAGAAGGGTCTGATGACCACACAGACCTGTGGAGAGGTTTGACTGGAAATGTCCCGAAAGGAAAAAGTCCAACTGAGAAAAATTCATGACCTCAGCTAATCTGCTAATGATCTCAGCCAAAGATTTACTGTAATCACGAGGCTGGCTGTTTGTACCACAGTACAGAAGTTAACTCTTAACTGTTGAGGGTCATCAAGGTCAAAGATACATTGGACAGACTGACAGGCCTGTGGACAGGAAGAGGACGACGCGTGGAGATCACAAGAGTGAAGTTCTGCACTGGTGGTTTTGACCAATCAAACATCATCCTTGGTGTCAGCAGATGTTCTGAGACCAAAGGTTAAACAGTGAACGACACATGACTGTAAATCAGATTTTTTAACTAAATGAGGAAATGACTCTGCAGCTGAAGCAAACTTCTGCACCATGTGACTTTGGAGTCAGTGGGAACAAAATACATCAGTTGTCACATCAGTCCCCAAGTGATTTATGGAAAAAAAAAAAAAGAAATCACTGACTTTTCTGTTGAACAAAATGGTTTCAGTCATAGACTCAAGACTGAGATTCTTAAAATCCCAACAAACAAACAAAACTACAGTTGTAGACTCTTGTACACATTGAAGCTTACATCGAGGTAGTTCTTTAGTGTTTCTGGAGTGGGTCCTTTACTGAAGGGGAATCCAAGGTTGTACTTCAAGGAGTTCTTTTCGGCCAAAAGGTCCTGAACACTTCTCCCCGAGTCGGTCAGCCCACGTCTGATGGACCGGAACTTCTTCAGTGGAATTCTAGAACAAAATAACAAAAAATATTTACTTCATATGCCTCGTTACATGCGCTACCTGCAGTACATATAGTACATAAGACAGGGCTTGGCAAGTACTAAAAACTACTTTGTTGGAACTGATCACTGCCTGCATGTAGAAACATTGATTTTCCATTATTTCTGTGGTACAACTGGTTAAACAACAACTTAACAGAAGTAAGAAATACTACTGTCATGTTGGGTGAATATGTTTGGTCGTCAAATGATAAAACAACTCTTCCAGTAGGCTCAGGTTTTAGTTTACCATTTATAAAACCGTTTTTTTTTTTAATTCAATTACAAATATTTGACCCACTAACACGTAAACGAGTGAGCTAATAAATAACAATTGTTTTACCTGTTTTCGTTATGGTTTTACAGTGACCCCCTCCCCCAAAGTGCTGCTCAAGTCTACTGAAGTATTTCAGCTGTGTCACGTTACCGTATTTAAATAGTTAATGTTTCCTTCTTTTTCCCTTTAAATATTATATATGAAACCGTCGCCGCTCATTCCATCTAAAATCACGGCCTTTGGTGCAGCGTGCTAACCTGACGAACAGCTTAAGCCTGTGGGCTTTGTCTGTGCGACATGAAGCTGTAGATTATTGTCCCCTACGGCTTGAGGATAAACCGGTACGTTGTGTTTTTTTCTTACCGGACCAGGGCGTCGCCGCTGAGCGATAAAACAGTTAAAACCAACAGTGAGAGACTCTTCATCGTGTCTGCAGCATAAAACCGAACAGTGCAAAAAAAAACCAGCAGTGAGTGACCAAGCGCTTCTGTTGTTGTAGTCTGAACCAGCGACCTTTATCAGCTGAGCCGAGTCCCTGTCACGTGAGCAGCCGTTTCTCCGTCTTTTTCTGTGGTGTTTACTGGTGCATGACAGGTAAAGGAACGGCGCCATCAAGTGGCCTGGAACGTGACTAACGCTTTTAATAGAACATGAAGATGGAGAAGTTTCTTTTACATGCAATAACCGCGTGTTTTTCACCGCCTTCGTAGCATCAACTCGGCTTTAAATGTTTACTATTGACATCAGAGTGACTCAAAAGAACAAACCAACCCCCACCTCTATTTTGAGGTGGGGACTGTTGTTTATCAAAACCGGTGAATTCCCAGATTACCCCAGATGTTGCACTTGCAGCCAGTGTTTGGTCGTAGCACCCGTGGTTGTTGCGTCATTGTTTTTGTGAATCGTAGGTACAGCCGTACAATCATTGCCACGATATTATTTAAGGCTTGCAAAAGCTGCAAAAATGAACAAAAATAATTTAAATTCCTTTTTAAACACAGGCGACCTTCAAGGAAGTCTTACAAGGACAATGTTACCAGATGCTGTGCAGTGATATGAGATAAATATTATATTTGAACTTAGTGAGCGTACGGAGTAAGAGAAAAAGTGGTGACGTAATGCATTTCCTTTCATCTGTGATGTCATGTTCCTTTGAAGTACCGACTGCTGTCACGTAATTT
Source organism: Cynoglossus semilaevis (assembly GCF_000523025.1). Lineage (NCBI taxonomy): Eukaryota > Metazoa > Chordata > Actinopteri > Pleuronectiformes > Cynoglossidae > Cynoglossus > Cynoglossus semilaevis. Next base: position 7,301,237 of record NC_024311.1, on the reverse strand, counting down.
ACATCACACACAATACCGCAATATTTCTGCCAAAACAAATACCCAGAACACGGCATCTTAAGCCATGCCTTTAACAAGGAATAATTTCCTTCGGCGGCCGTCCAAAGTGAAAGAAAGGAGGTCACAGAGACACGGCGTGAGGAATGCAATATACTCCGTCAATGGAGATAAATATAAAGGAGAATGGAAGGATGACAAGAGGCACGGGATGGGACAACAGGTTTGGAAGTCTGGTGCCACATACATAGGAGACTGGAAATGTGGGAAGCCCGATGGATATGGCACGTACACAAAGGGGGAGCAGTTGTACATTGGGGAGTGGAAGGATGGGAAGAAACATGGCCATGGGAAATGTGCGTACAACGAGTTGGCATTCTATCATGGGGAGTGGAAGGAGGGCCACCGAAACGGCTGGGGAGAGATGCACTATGAGAATGGGGATGTGTATGTAGGAGATTGGCTGATGGATAAACGCAACGGAGAGGGCATCATCAGGTATGTGGGCGGCGACTGGTATGAAGGTGAATGGAAAAGCGACGTGAAGCACGGTGAAGGGAAGTTGTACTTTGCTGAGAAGGACCAACTCTATTATGGCACGTGGTTTAATGGAGAAGCAAGACGTGGGACTCTGTCTGACTATGATAAAGACGAAGATGGCAGTAGTACAGCTTTAACAGACGAAAGCATAAAAGAGGAAGAGCTGGAGGTGAGCATCTCAGCTCTAGAGGTGCCTTCTTCCATAACCAACAAGGAACAGGGAGGGGCCGATGTGGAGGGAAGTGAAGGACAAATCGCTGCTGCTTCCAAAATGCCAACAGACTCAATGGATGACCTTCAGGACAAGGACAGAGAAGGCCCACAACAAAGTGTACCGGACGATGACAGCGGTGCAGAAACCTGATCACACCTGGCCTAAAAGGTTTCTAGTTTTACTTCTGCGCACCTCAGCTCCATGCCGCTCTAGCTATCTTTGATAGATAGGAGAACGTTCCCCTGCCATTGTCCAAAAAGGTATTTAGCTGCAGTGAAAGTTAAACCTTTTCGATGTCTGGTGCGACAAACAAAGCAAACTACAGATGCGAATTAGTCTGCATTTTGCTGTATATCAGGTGACCAGGCAGGTGTACAGTGCAGGCCCCAGACAGCCCCCGCCCCCCAGCTTTAATTGGCTCCAGCTTCCCCTGTGGCACTTTCAAGCAGCACATTTACATGATAAAGTAAATAGATGATGTTGTGAGACCGTATTTTTTCAGTGACAACCAAAATAAGAGCCAGTCCCTCTCAGGACTCCAACACTGAACACTTGCAGACCTAAAGTCCATCAGCTGAGCGTTTGACATAGCATAAATAGGAGTGGGATGGCAACTTGTGCCATTTTGACGATGCCTGACGTGTGCCTTCATTTACGTGTTAATTCTATCCTAAATAATTTAGACTTGTAGGCAACACTCTTGTTCGCTGGACAGTGTTGGAAAATTACATTACAAACATAAGCAAGATAAAATAATAGAAACCCTTGTTGGTTTTTTTGCGGATCTTTAAAATGGATGAGAATTCATTGGAAAATGTTTATTTGACTTTTTGGGCTACATGTCGTCATTATGCTAAAATGAAAACAAAAAAGATGATGAATAAGCCCAGTTTGTTGTAGCGTATTTTTCAACTATTCTGTTATTATGTGTAAATAAATACCTGTGTAAGGAGATCATTAGCTCCACATTCTTATCCAGAGTACAGCATGATGAAAGATCTTAATGCTGCTTTGGTAAAACCTATGGGCCAGATGCCACATCTAGGAATAGAACTTAGAAGTTATTTATATAAATTCAATCGGTTGTATTTGTACACACTGAAACCGTGACAGTAAGCTACCCCAAATCCAGTTTTTAGTGTGATCTAAAGAGATTGTTCTCAGTGTAACAATGGCGGCATCGCTGGTTGTACTCGGATACCCTCTAGTGGTTACATAGAGAATCAGATTTTTTTGTTTGGGTGTTTTGTAATTTTAGAATGGAATTGAAGTGTACTGCTACTTCATTTCACTGTGTGGCTTTGGCTGATAAATCCTGCGGAGGTAATGAGTAGATACTGTAGTGAGTTCGCGCCTGTGATTTACACGTACATCAGTCTGAACACCTGTAAATACCAGCTTCTATCAGCAGGTGGCCCTTCCTTCGGCTGTTCTGCGTTAGCACCACTTTGTTAGCATGTTATTGTTTTCTATTGTGTTTTACTTTTTCTTGCAGCTGCCCAGTTATTGCTGGGTCTTTGTAACAACATGTATCTGGACTAAACTCTATGTCCAACACAAATCAACAATTTTCTGTTTAATTCAGTCGTTAACTAAGGAATTATTTCATCCAAAAAAACACCTGTAGCCTGAGGATGACTCTCATGATTTTAGTGTAATTCCTCCTTTTGCACCAGGTTAAATTTACTGTACCTCACTTCCTGTTCTTACTTTTCACTTTTCTTTATTTTTTTCCAATTAAAACCCAGCTGCGTAAGGAAGATCAGCCATGGATCAGCCATGACAGAGTGAGTACAAATTATTCTCATCGTGTTTACTTTAAATTTTAGATTAGATTAAAAACTAAAAAAAAAAGATACATTATATGTACGACATATTAGAAAATACCCCTTAAAACCAATATTGAATTTATGTTGATTTTCTGTTGAGCCATTACCCCTTAAAACCAATATTGAATTTATTTTTCTTTTATTATTTTTCTGTTGAGCCATAACTATAGTATACTGTAAATACTACATTAGTGCTGTATACTACCTGAGTTTTCTTTTACTTTAACAAGAAGAAACATGATTAAGAAGCGGAACAAAAAACATTATCTACAACTTATTCAATTTCAGGGTCGTAACCAGCTATCAACGGCCAAAGGCGGGGTACACCCCGGACAGTTATTTGCTGTAATAGGACATATTTAGAATATATTTTTTGTGCTTGGAAATGTATTCAAATAAATACACAGTACTTGTCTCCAATATTAGTTTTGGTACAAATAATATAATGTTACTGTAATGTTTTACACATATCTTTGCATCTCTAACAGCGACTTCGTCCTTCTTTATGTAATGCTCATTTTTCCCATGCCCCCTGAATGCAATAGCCAATGACAGGAAGTGGGCGCGACTAACGCTGCGCAGGAACTTCCGGCAAAACAACGTGTGTCCTGAGCTCGTGAAGTGTGTGTTATGAGTGACGTTAATTCACATTTGAGGTCAGAACAGTAGTTGTAGGAAATACTGACGGCGTCGTCAGTGACTCGTATCAGATAGTGACTTATCCGAGTGCTTGCACAGTTATTTAGACACTTGTGGACCCGCTGCGGAGTTTGACTGCCATGCTGTAGTTGGACGGAGTTGTGTGACAGTTGACTTTTGTCTGTTTCTGTCGCTGCTGCTTCCAGTCCCGTCGTTCACCATGGGACACACCAGCCTAGAGAAGATGACTGCGCTGCAGAGAAACCCCTCCAACATCAGGAACCTCTGCATTCTGGCTCACGTTGACCACGGTGAGTGTTCACCTTATACTCACATATAAAACATGCTAAACACAACATTTTTTCCCCATCATTAAATGCCGGTTATTGCAACTTTTACCGCGCAGTATTTCAATAAACAGAGTCACGTGTGTTTTCAGTAACAGTTGTGTATCGAACGAGCCTGATTATGCTGACGTGTATATCTGTAAATACTGTATATGTGTTTTTTGTTGGAGGTAACCATAGGCCATATGTTTCAAACTCAAGGCTCGGGGGCCAAATGCGGCCCGCCAAGTCATTTTTTATGGCCCACAGGAACTTAAAAAACATTTAATAAAACAACTAGTAAGTAACTTCAATACATAATAATCAATTGCAGAAACATTTATGAATATGCTGTGGAGTAGTTTACATCTGCACAGTCTTCCAATTACAACCGGCCCTTCAAGGGGAACCGTATTGCTGATGCTCCCCAGCCACGCCCCCCTTTATCTCTATATGTGGTCCTGTGATGGACTGGAGAATTGGAAACCAACACTAACCCTGCCTCCCATGTCTTTGCAGGCAAGACTACCCTTGCAGACTGTTTAGTGGCCAGTAATGGCATCATATCCAGTAGACTGGCCGGGAAGGTAGGGCAGTGGTCTTACCTCAAAGACAGATCTGTGACCCTGCACGTCACTGCAGTACTGTGTAATGTTTGATGTGTTTGTTTCCCAGCTGAGGTATTTAGACAGCAGAGAGGACGAGCAGGTCCGAGGAATTACCATGAAGTCCAGCGCCATCTCTCTGCACTTCACACATGGTAAGAGTGTGTGTGTGTTTGTATGTGTGTCTTAATATACCAGAATTTCTGTTGTCTCAATGAACTCTATTCATTGATGAAGATCATGACATTCCTGTGAGAGATGTACCCATTCATGTTCATGTTTTATGGCCGATTTTAATTTTCCGTTTTTTGGTACTAGTTCCTCAGGTCACGTTTCATTTTGGACGTGACTTTAACAGGTTAGCTTGATCATGTCGTCCCAATGAGGAGCCCAGTTGAACAACAGTACCAGACAACAAGTATCATCGACACTTGTTGTCTTTTACCCTGTGTTCCCCACAGGTGATCAGGAGTATTTACTAAATCTGATCGACTCCCCCGGTCATGTGGACTTCTCCTCCGAGGTCTCCACTGCCGTCAGGCTGTGTGACGGTGCCATTGTTGTCATTGATGCAGTGGAGGGAGTGTGTCCACAGGTACAGTTCTCCGTGTTGTTGTTTTGTTTCATCTTCATCATGTTCCTACAGAAAAATTCTTTTTTTAACCTTTTCAGTGTCAGTGGTTCCCAATGTGAAGGATGGGCTCCCTGAGTGGGCACCCATACAATGCAACAGGGTCTTTTTGTTTGTGCCACAGTGGAAAACTGCACTGATTGTTCATTTTATTTAGAGATGTCCGATAATATCTTCCTGTGTTACAGACCCAGGTCGTGCTGCGTCAGGCCTGGCTGGAGAACATCCGACCTGTTCTGGTCATTAATAAGATGGACAGACTCATCCTGGAACTGAAGCTCACCCCCCAGGAAGCCTACATCCACCTGCAGAAGATTCTGGAACAGGTGAGGGGTCCATGTTATATCGGACAAAGGCCAGAGTGAACGCAAAATCCCACAGTATGTAAATCTGTCAGAGTCACAGTGTCACAAAAGCACCGTGCTTTAAACCAGTGGTGGGGGCCCAGCTGCCATGAGGCGAATCACCACTTGTCCTGACCTGTACCATACATAAACGCCCATAATTGTAAGTCTCAAATTTCCAATCGTACCTGAATGCACCTCATGTGGCAGCTGCAACATGGACATGACAACCATGTGGCAGCTGCAACATGGACATGACCACCTAAGTCATGATCAGTTTAGACCTGGCAGTTTGTGCCTGTTATCAAGGTCCTCTGTTCTTTAAGCTAGAGTGTAGCTAGCTGTCACAAAATGGACAGGTTTTTGACAAGAAATCGACAGAAGAGCTGATTAACAGTTGATTATTAAGTTAATTAAGTTATGTTAATCAGTGGGAATGTACAGTGTTGGAAACACGCTGGTTAAGAATTAGGGATGACCGATATAAACTTTTTGCCGATAGCCGATATTGTCCTCACACTTAATTTCTGATTCTGATATCAACGGATACCGATATATTCCTGCTAATATTTATTTATTTATCTGTACAAACCACTGTATGAATATGAGATCAAATAAATGAGCTGCAATACTGCCATCTAGTGACTTTCAGTTTATGAGCCAGCCGTTTATCCCCAAAACTATGTTTCGTGCACATGGAAAGTGTTGGGACTTCCGTGTCTTAACCTCTTCACCTAATGCCAAGTGTGAATTAAATCGGACAAACACATCGCGTCATCAGCAGTCGTGTCTTAACCTCTTCACCTGTCACCAGTCATCGTCTGAGGAATGTTGATTTAATACCAAGTGTGAATTAAATCAGACAAACACATCGCGTCATCAGCAGCGGACCTCAGAACTACTGTCAGAACACTGTAGCACAGGAACCAAAGCCGTGTTCTTGTCGTCGCCGTAGGTGAACGCAGTGACGGGGTTCTTATTTACATCAGAAGTGCTGGAGAAGCGAGCGGAGAAGGAGAAGGCGGAGGCAGAGGAGAAAGATGACGAAACTGCGGCGGATGGCGATCAGGTTTACGACTGGAGTGCTGGACTGGAGGAAGTGGACGACTCCCACCTTTACTTCTCCCCTCTCCAGGGGAACGTGGTGTTTGCTAGTGCCATAGACGGCTGGGGCTTCAGGTAAGAGGGGTCTTGTCTTTGTGGGACTATTGATCCGTGAGGAGAGGTCGGACTTCTCAAACGCAGGAGATTTTGTTTTTTTAATTATTTTTACAGAATGAAACAGTTCAGAACAAAGTCTGGACCTATTTGATGTTGTGATCACTTTTTAAAACTGATCAATAGATTATTAGTACTGTTGACTCCACTGTCACTGGAGATCAAACACAGAGGCAGACGGAAATTAACTTCAAAGGCTCCTTGACTCCTTTATTTCTTTTGATTACTTCTTGATTATTTACCACAAAAATAATTATTTGAACAGAAAAAGTCTCATTTTTAGATTTGTTTCTCTCCTTCCTCTCTTCTTTTCCTTTCTTCCTTCCTTCTGCCCTCCCTGTCTCCCTTTTCTCCTTTTCTTTTCTTATTCTTTGTCGTACAACCAGTAGACACAGCTGGTTTGTCTTGGTTTGGTACGTCCACCAGAGGGTGCTGTTAACTCAGAGATTACCCTGTCAGAACATACGTTCTACCTACCGTATGTCGAGGACCCGGCGCAGCTTCCGACCAATACAGTTTAAATTTATTCCCCTTTGCTTTTTTTGATTGGTCGTGAATCGCGGATCACGTGGGTCAACTGTGTAAAGTCTATTATTTTTTCATAGACCGGAAAAAAATGAATTTGAGTTATTGTTTTGAATTGACATCGAGAGTTCTCCTGCCACCTAGTGTAAGTTCACCATATGTCAACACTTTACATAACCTCAGGTCATTATTAAAACGAAATTCAACCTGGACTTTTAACCAGTATCGAGCATCGAAGGTGAATTTTTGAAAGGTGAACTGCTCGCCCCGACCTCGTCTAATTCATTATTGATTTGATTTTGGTCACCAGTTATTTGGGAGACGTCTGAACGTCCAGGTTTTTTTTTTTTTTTGTCTTTTTCAGCATGCAGCAGTTTGCTCAGCTCTACAGCCTGAAAATGGGAATCAAAGCAGAGGTTCTCCTCAAAACCCTGTGGGGAGATTACTACCTCAACGCGAAAGCAAAAAGGATTATGAAAGGAGCTCAGGTAACAGTTGGTGTCGTTTACACTGTAGCACAACTACTGCAGGGTTCCTTTGTTTTCCTTGGTCAATGTAATGGTTCCCAAAATAGGGGGCAGTAACTACAGTGATGTATATTTATAGCTTTTGTATTAAGTGTAATAAAAAAAAAAAGCAGCTACTGAACAATAACAAAGAGACAGATTTGCATGTTGTTGCTGAGTCTTTGTATCTTTGTCTCCTTGTCTGTAGGTCAAAGGAAAAAAGCCACTGTTTGTTCAACTAGTGCTGGAGAACATTTGGAGTTTATATGACGCTGTCGTCACAAGGAGGTGAGTGAACAACTCTTTAGAACTAGAGCGACACCGGGGTCGAACCGACATCGTCGTCACGTTTGGCAATGTATCGATAAAACCAAGAATAAAGTAAAATAAAATAAAATGAAAGAATGAACAGAAATCAAATGTAACTTCCTGCATATCTTCTGTAAACAGAGACATGGAGAAGGTGGAGAAGGTGGTGACATCACTCGGGATAAAGGTGATGGCCAGAGACCTGCGGCACTCAGACCCCAAAGTTCTCCTGTCCGCCATCTGCAGCCAGTGGTTACGGCTGTCCCAAGCTGTTCTCTGTATCCTGGACCTCGACCTGTTTTCTGTCCGTGCTCTTTTTGTGTGTTTTTTATTTTTTGTGTGTGTGTGTGTGTCTGGTTCTGTATTTTGTCGGCTTTGGTTTGAACTTTTAGTCTCCAGATTTCTTTAACCCAGACTAAAGCCATGGTGTGTGAGAAACTTCCTAGTCCTCTGGACATGGCAGAAGAGCGGGTGGAGAAACTGATGAGTGTCGGTACCAGACGATTTGACTCCCTGCCACCACAGACTCAAGAGCTGAAAAAAGGTAAAGACACACACACACACACACACACACACGGTGGTGTGAGGCCTGGAGCGATTGTCCTAATGAAACTGAGCTGCGTTTTGATGTCACAAATAGTTGGAGACCCAAGAGACTTTATCTTTTAGAATTTGGTCATGTTGGTTGTGTCTGTAACAAATACCCCGGGTCGTGCACAAGTGTGTGTGGTGTCAATAGTTTTATCAGGTTTTCTTTATCAATTACTAGATATTTTAGGCGACTCCAGTTGAATTGTCGTGACCCCAAGGTTGAAAAACACTGATCTGAAAGATTCAGTGGATGCATACGTGACTACTTTGGGCCAACCTTTCTGTGATTGGTCAGATTTACTGCAGACAGTAAATCCTCACACTCCAGAGAGGAAATGTGTGCTTAGTACCAGACATGGCCCTCCTATCCTGGATGTCGAATTGATCAGAGGAGGATCAAACCTCAGCCACCAGCTGCTCTGATGTGTCTGACTCAGCAGCAGGGTCTTCTCTGCTGCTCCCCCGTCACTCATTTCTCTCTCGTTGTTTTCTTGAACCGTGTCTGTAAATCTTTATATTAAGTATTTGATTGTGTATTGATTTTTTTTATTACCAATTACCATAGTCAAAAGCAAAATTAAGTTTTGCTAATTAGAAAATTCCATTTGTTTTCCTCAGCATTCCTCCAGTGTTCCAGTCAGGAAAACGCTCCGGTCATCATCTTTGTGTCCAAGATGTTTGCTGTAGATGTCAAGGCCCTGCCCCAGAACAGACAGAGGTCGGTGCTTCTGTTTGTTTTTATCGGTGTGTGTGTTTGAGAGAGCGCCATCTAGTTGTGGCTAAAAGAAGAATTTGGTACCAAGAAGTTGTGTCGTCATGCCAAGCTCAAAGTTTGGAACCCACAGCCTTGAAGGATTAATTCAAAATGAAAAAAAATTAAAAAAAAATAAAGTAAAGAGTAATTCTAAATGATGTGTAAATGATCCAGGCCAAGCTGAGAAAAACTCATCAGCTTCTGCTCCTATTTATTGGCAGTTCTGCACATTTTGAGTTGCAATACTGCCACCTACTGGGTATTTGTCACAGGTAACCACTTAAATGACCCAGTCGGTATAATTTGGGGGTGGCGGGGGGGTGTACACACATCATGTACTGTATTTCCTCCGGTCCATTGACAGTGACTGAAGGCATTTGTTAATACTTTATATCTGTTGATCATTTTAACAACATTTTTTCCAAACAGTGTTACCTTTTATTTTACACTAACATTTTGAAACCCACTCTGTGACCGCGGTCACTGCAGCGTTTGCTTTTGTTTTTCTTGGTCCTTTCTCCCTGACTGGTCTCCTCCTCCTCCCCCTCCTCCTCCTCCTCCTCCTCCTCCTCCTCCTCCTTCTTCTTCCTGGAGGTTAAAGGAGGTCAGAACTCATGGTCCTGACTCCTCCACAGTCAGCGATAGATTGATTTGGCCTGGTCTGCCCTGAGCAGCCTGTCTGGCTTTCAGGCTGTGCACTCACACACATCACAGCTCCCTGCTCCACTGATCTGGCCCATTTACTGAACGCTGGGTTGCTCTGGTCCTGGGAGCCTTTGAGAATCTGTGAGGGGAGATCTGTGATGTCATCCAGTCACATGAAAAAAAAGACATCTTCTAGGGATGTCCGATAATATCGGCCAACAAATACTATCAAATACAGAGCCACGGGTTAAAAATGTGATATCAAATACAGAGCCATGGGTTAAAAATGTAATGTGATTAATTTCACAGATTAATTAACGGCATTAACACATTAATTTTGACAGTCCTAAAAAAAACTTTTCACCTCAGTATTTTTACCTCTTCTGACAGAACCGGAGCCTAATTGCAGCCTGTGCTGCTGTTAAAAGTGTGTCAACCGGAGAGGAGCAGATATAGACAGGCTGTCATGACCTGGCGTGGAGCAGAGCGCTGTGGACAGGCAGCTCTGTGAAGAGAGAGAAGCCGAGAAAGGTCATTTCTGACTGTTAGCCAGAGAGGGGAAAAAAGCCTGTCCAAATTCTGGCTAATAAGCCTGCGAGAGCTGCCGTCCTCTTTTGGCCCCCGCCCACAGAAGGCAGGCACACTTTTCCACCACTGACATTACCCTGGCAGCCGCTGGCTACAGCTGCCTTCTAAAAGGAGGAGAGTCATAACTGTATTTATTAGAAGACTGCAGTGTTCAGGATACAAAAAGACACTCTCCCATATTATTAAGTTTCAACCTGGTGTTACAGTGTTAGTGTTAGTGTTACAGTGTTACAGTGTTAGAGTCTGATCCTCACCGACAACGAAAACTAATCAAACACACGACCCACAGTCACTGGGCGTGTTTTTCTTTTTATTAGACAAAAGAATGAGTCGTGAGAACTGGTACAGGTGTACCTGAGCGTTTAAAATAAAAGTAAAGATTTTTTTTCCAAATTAAATCTCTAGAACTAGATTACAGATAACAGATATAGATAATGTTCCATACAGCTACAGCAATTTAATCAACATATAAAGTATATATATAAAGTATATTCAGCTCATGTGGCTAAATATATATTCATTGTTATCAGTGTAGGTCGATCACTTTGGTCAAAGTGGACACTGCTGGTTTGAGCCATTTTTGCAGTAAATGTAAAAATGTTATTCAGCTCATGTGGCTAAATATATATTCATTGTTATCAGTGTAGGTCGATCACTTTGGTCAAAGTGGACACTGCTAGTGTTACCCATTTTTGCAGTAAATGTAAAAATGTTTGTTGTAAACGTGGGGCGACGTGGTTACTGTGTTTGCTTGACAGCAGGTCATTGGTTCAAATCCCTCTCCCTGTTTCTCCAGGTTCTCAGACATGACAGTGTTGACGCTTCACTTTAAATTGACCATAGCTGTGTGTGAGTGAGGGAATGAGTGGGAATGGTCCCTGTATTTGTGGTAGACTGGACAGTCCAGTCCAGCCTAGTCCAGTCCAGTCCAGTCCAGTCCAGTCCAGTCCAGCCCAGTCCAGCCCAGTCCAGTCCAGTCCAGTCCCATTGGTCTCTGTATATTTTCTGACTGGCACGACTGAAAACACACATCAGTTAATAAAACTAAATGAAAGTGGCAGCTGTAACATCAGAATACCACTGCGTTTTCCAGTTTTCTAACCTTTTCCACTCGTAGAAGAGTCCGTTTGCGGTCGCCTTCATCCTGCTCCACCGTTTGGAAGGCATTACTTCATAACCACAGCTGGTGAGGCTGGAAACCAGGTCCTGGCTTTAACATTAAAACCAGCTATTGGATGATTCAACGATGAAGGGTTGCAGCGAGGCATCGGATGTTTAAGTCATCGTATCGTTAACGTGGTGAAAAACAGAGCTCCGGTGTCGCTGCTTCTGGGAAACATGTTTGACGTTGATGTGATAGTGAAACCTTTAAAGTGATTTAAGAAGTGTCTGTTACACAAATCACACCTAACCATAGTCTGATCCATCTGTCAACAATGTATCCTACCTTTTCTTGACTCAAATTTGAATCCAATCTGTCAGAAAATGTATACTGCAAGGATCCCAGAACAAACCTAAAACTTCAAAGGAAAATTGGCACATTTGATGTATTTTCGTACCAGTGTTTGGCCGGCCGTATCTGGCCCACGGGCCATAGTTTGCTTCTTTCTGGGCTAACAGGTTCAACAAGTTTCTGATCTGATTCTTCATCACTGAGTTCCTCGGTGTCTTCTAAACTTCTAAACAATGTCAACAACTCTGTCGGACTCACCAGGATCAGGATCAGTTCCAGGCGGTACTGTTTAGTTCTTTTTCACTGCTCTGTTACCATTTTTCAGTCTGGCTTTGTCTTTTTGCTCACATTTTATATGGTCTTTAAATGAGCCTTCAGGGTTTAGTGGAGTCATTTTTTGTGGCGCACTAGCTGCGTCCAGTTGTCACGTGTGGAGGCAGTGCCCTCTTGTGGCCTTAGAAGATATAGGTTACATTTTTGATCAGTACCTCTAGGATGTAGATCCTAGCCATTGACTAAAAAGAAAACATTTTGTCGGGAATTGAAACTAACCAGTAATGACCTCGCAAAAAATATAAATAAAAAACATTTATTGTCGAGAGGCATAATTTTTTTTTAAACTAAAAAAAAAATATGTAAGGTGAGTGTACGTGAGTGTAATCCACACAAACAAACAGTTTGTGTGGATTTCTCAGATGGACCTGATGTCAGCAGAGTGAGGTTTAGCAGCTGTGCAGCCACTTCAAGTCAGAAAGTATTTCTCCTCCAGGCCATTTCATCATTTAGTGGCTTTTGCTCCTTTGTGGTTGTTCTGCTGGAATTTTCTAATTCACCCTGCAGCTCCTGTTACGTCCAGTTAAAGCAGACGAGGAGTGCCTTCAGTCCAGCTGTGTCTGCAGGACCAGCGCTGCTGTCAGGGGGCGGTTTGGACTTTCTTTAAGTGGTTTGTCATCATGGAGCTGATGTTTGTGCTGGATCTTGTCACTCACTCCTGCTGGAAACAGCCGTGGTCCTTTTGAAGACACACACACACACACACACACACACACATTAACTTGTGGATTAAGTGACAGCAGTAATGTATGGATTAGGGATATGCCAATATTGTCCAAACACTTGCCGCCTGGGTTAAAGCATTGTTTCTTTATTCATTTGTATTTGTATATTATTTTCTGCCATGCCCCCTCTAGGGGACAGATGTTTTTTTACTCCCTCCCCCCCGCCCCCCCCTTCCAATACTATTAAGGGCCTGGTCATATTTATCTTGTTTATCAGTTCAAACCACTGTAAGAGTTCCCGGCACCGGCATTCTGCATACAATGGCCTGATTATTAAAATACATTAATAAAATGAGTTGCAATGCTGCCATCTAGTGACTTACACTTTCATAGACAGACGTTTTTCCCCAAAACTATTTTTAGGGCGCACATCGTTTGGTGAAACCCAGGCATCGGGTTTTCATTATCGGACCAAGAAACAATGACAATTCTTACAATTACTGCACAATTATTTTGATATTGGGCCGATAATTTCGGTCGGACGAATCTTCTAATATGTTTGATTTAGTTGATTATGTCATGTTAACTGATTGTTAAGGTTATATGAGTCCAAAACGAGGCATAACTTTTTTTCAGTTTACAAAATATATAGTTTGACTTCTGTGTGTGTGTGTGTGTGTGTGTGTGTGTTGTAGGCCATTAACCCAGGCAGAGATTTCCCAGCGTAGAGAAATTGCTCGACAGAGACATGCTGACAGAATGGCCGTGGACCAGACGACTAAAAAGAACAATGAAGACCAATGTGGGCCAGAACCTTCAGACCTCAGCGCAGGTTCTCTCACTACAACCCACTCTCACACTGAGGCCAAACATGTTGTTATAAAAACATCTCAATCACCAGAATGTGATTAAACAGATGATGAACTCAGATGATCAGTGATGGTCTGGGAGTGACGTCCATCTGTTACCACTCACTGTTCTATATCTGGAAAAACCTGCGCCATCATTTACCAAACTGCTGCCCTCGTTACTGACTCCTGACAGAACGTGTCTGTTTTTCTCCACATCAGCTAAAATGGAGAGCCTCGCTCTCAGGGACGTGAAGCCAGAGGGGGAGGAGGAGGAGCAGAAACAGACCTTCATCGCCTTTGCCCGGATTTACAGCGGCGTCGTCAGGAAAAAACAGAAGGTTTTTGTCCTGGGACCAAAGTATGATCCTGGCCAGGGTCTGAGTCTGGTAACTACACATCATTTACATCTGGCTCTGAACCCTGGTCCAAGTCTGGAGCAGTCTGTTTTTGAAATCTGCCCTTAAATGAGAGACATTTTTCAAAATGACCGGAGTCTAAACGCTCCCGTCACAATTCTGTGCTGGGCCAGGCGGTGGCGCTAGAGCTACAAAAAATGAAATGACAATAATGCCAACATGTAGACACTGTTGAAGGAGCTCGTCAGTGTGAAGAACCAGATTGTTGAAGTTTGTCTTACTCACCAGGGGCCGTTGTCAAACTGACCGTTTGTTCTGGTTTTGTTTCTTCTTCTTCAGCTGCCTGAGAACTGCAGCGCGTCAGACTGTGTAAACGCAGTACCTCACCTGTCCTGCTGTTCCATCGAGGACGTCTACCTGTTGATGGGCCGAGAACTGGAGGAGCTTGAGGAGGTGCCTGCGGGAAACGTCCTGGGTATGTCTGCTCCTTTCTTCATGTCGGCTGCATCACTTTTCACATTACATCACATTATTTTGTTTACATCACGTTATTTTGTCAAAATAATCTGACAACATAATGACCCCCTCCTCTATACAGTGTAGCGCCACCTATAAAACCAGGATAAACCATTATTTTACACCTTTTTTTTTTGGTTTATTCAGATATTTTTAGACTACAGGTTGTAGTCTAGTATCCTGTCGGTTCACCATACCTTTTACAATGGCATACACTACCTTACTGTACTCTTTAACTGTGCAGCTATTGGTCTCATTGAAGAGGTGGGTGGGGCCACAGTGGCTCATTATCATTTAACGGTAAAGTTACCGGCCGTTCAGAATAAATCTGTTAATCAGCTGTGATCGTTGACTTCATTGAAGAGGTGGGTGGGGCCACAGTTAATCAGCTGTGATCGTTGACCAAACCATGTGACTAACATCAAAGGACCAGGTTGATTTGCATAAAAGTGAAAGAACATGATCTATGTGGGGTCAAAGTGCAGTGTAATATACCAGTACTGCATTTGAATTTGCAGCGTGCAGTAACTGCTGACATGAAGTGATGAGACTGCAGATGACTCCAGTCTCCACTCTCGGTGCGACTGTTTCCACTTTGTTCTCCCCTGATTTATGCGTCCGATTAATGCAGGAGGAAGCGCTCTTCCTCGTTTGCTCATTTTGCTTCCGCTTCAAAATGAAGAGTGCACTTCTGTTCTGGTCCACGGACAAACACATGGGCGCAAGATGGCAGCCCTTTGGAAAATGGTCCAAACCAGTCTCTCTCTCTCTCTCTCTCTTTCTCTCTCTGTGCTCCGTGACTTCGACCTCGGTCCAGCGCGTCCCACTAAGAAGCTTGATGACCAAGCAGAAAATGTAACCGGACACTGGCAATGTGGAAACAATTGTTTCTGGGTGCATCAGACTGGGTCCTTGGCTCTGTCCGTACCATGTGGGAGCCATCATTCCTCCCTGTTAGTGGACTGCAGGCAGAGAGGAAGTTGCCAGGAGAGCACCGGCGTGTAAAGCCCACTTGGCTTAGCCTTGATTAGACCTCCATTACTATCTGACAGCTGTATGTGACTACGGTCTCCTCAGATACTCTCTCACACACACACACACACACAGATGTAAACAGGGCAGCAATTGATGTGGGAAACATCATTTTATAGTAAACCGCATGACGGCACACAGAGCTGGTTGCATGATGGAGCACAATGATTGTGTGTTTGTTATGAGAATACGTTTGTGGGTGAGGAACCCCCATAATCTCACACACACACACTCACACACTCAGAGGGGGAGAAACAAAGGGAAGGCAGCTGCTAATGCACTTTGCTGCGTCTCCCTCCTCCACGTTCTGGAGCTGCAGCTGCTGGAAACAACATGTCAGGAAATGATGGAGTGAAATCATACGCCGGGTTTCGGGCGACCGACCAGTGGCTGCGTTGACGCTAAGTTGATTGGCCAGGCTGTGTGACTGTCAGTGCTGCAGTAGACTGTACCTGAGTCACATGGTTATGGAAGTCAGCAGCAGCGACAGCAACATGATCCAAACGCTGTGCTATCCTCTTTATGAGCGCTAATCTCTTAATGTTAGCTAGGGGGGTGTATGGGGCAGTGGTTAAAAAATAATCAAACCCACTCTTATCATACACTTGAATAAAATACAATTTTGCTTTCAATCATTAAGTGTAACAGACTAGGTAGATCTAAGTATTTTGGCTGGGAAATGACTGCCACCTAGTGGGCTGTAGGATGACCATGGGTGTAACCTTTGTGCAAAAACAAATTAGGAAAATAAAAAAGAAGTAGTTGATATGTAGTTACATTAAAACGCTGTACTTTGTAAATAATAAATAAACATTAAAGTTCAAGTTCAACGCAAAAAATACTTTCAACAAGTATGTAATTCACAAAAAGGGTAAATTACTCAGTTGATCTTCAGCCTCAGCTGAGCTCTGTTGGTGTGTTTAAATTTGAAATTTTTTTTTAGATAAAAAAAACTGGAGAAATCTGTAAAAGTTTCAAATGCATTTCCGAAATTCAGCAAGTTTGTTTTTTCACCTCTTTCTGAGATTGTTTTTCAGCGCCTGTCATTTTTAAGAACGGTTTGAAGGTTTGTGTACACACAGCTGTGCTGTCAACCGGCCAATAGGAAGCACCCTGTTTTCTGCACATGTCCTATGATCAGTCAAACTCTCGTAGCACGGCCAGGTTTCCACAAAACAGACAAAAAAAAAACAATTTCTCGACGGAATAAGATTCCAGTTTAGTGGAAGAATCAAGAATCCTGTGTCGATGAGTAGATATTTTAACAGCTGCTGTAAAATCATCTCATTTCAGGCTTGATGCTGTAGATTTAGTCCCACAAACACCCGGCCGTGGAAACTCTGAGTAGCTTAACAAAAGCTCTTTGTTTGACACTGCTCAGTGTTTTCAATTAGTACCATACATCCAGCCGGGGGATTTATCTGTGATTGCAGCGCGGAGAAAATACACAGGCAGCTCAGCGGTGTTTGATGGTGAGCTTAGTAAGTCCAGCAGTTTGTCACAGGAGTTACAGATGTGGGCAGCGTCAAACTTTCATCCCCAGGCTCTAATGTAAAGCAGCTGTCGGACCAGACGCAGCCACAGCCCGAGTCATCCAAGTCGGTCCGCAGGGAAGATGGAAAAAAGGGATGATGCTGATTCAACACTGGGTTACTCTCTAAAAACATTTGTTTTACATTAGGCTTCTTTCTGTGCATGCCAGTGGTGACTAGTGACCCGGGTCTTCAGTAACTAAGTGATTTGACTGATGTCAGCTGCAGCTGTGTGACTGCAGAGGATGGTTGGGTTCATCTAAGTACAAATCAGACACAGAGTAATGACTGTAGAATATCTCTATCGGTACTACATCACTGCTGCCAGAACTTTTGGCTTTTTAGTGTTTTAAGACAAAACCTGTTTTATTTTCCTGTCCAACTTGTGGGTCAGATGATGAGCACCACTGGACTGAACCCTGGAAAAAAAAGATGCACTGATTTCATTTTTTGGTTGATTCTGATTCCCAGTGTTTGTGGTATCAGCGCCTCACCCAGAGCCATTTGTAGCGTTTTAAATTTTCTTCAATTCCTGACAGCACATACAGAAAGTTGTCAGTAATTAATCATAAAGCTGTACCCCGTCACAGGTTCTCTCTTTACTTTGGTGACACTGCTTTGTAAGGGTGTAAGAAAATATCTATACCCTAAAATATTGTGATATTTTCTTTCACAATACTCCATCAGTGTATTGATTTTTTTATCACCAATCCCCAGTCAATATTCCTCTCCATGGTTCTGATTCTTTTCTTTCTTCCAAATGTAGATCCCTCTGTTCCAGTGTTAGTACCTGATGTTCAGATGGAACAGCAGCAGAATCTTTACTATCATCACACTTTGACTACAATTAGATTGGTTAAAAAAAAAACCTCAATATATTGCCATGCCTATAGTATCGCAATATATCGTACTGTTGTCCCTGTATTGTGACACAAATCGAATCACCAGATTTATCCTAAAACACTAATACTGTCTGAAATCAGCTGACGACGACGATGATGATGATGATGATGATGGTGATGGTGATTGTGTGTTTAGTCTCTGTGTGTATTTGTGTATCCAGGTATAGATTTATGTACAACTGGAATGTGTAGGTGTGCGTGGTGTTGTAGTAACTTTTGTCGGAGCTCCTGACTCATCAGTCTCTATCTCTATAGTCCTTGACACAGTTTCCAGTCCCGGCTGAGACCAACTGGGATCCTGTAGCCAAATATCATTCTCCAGCTCATCAGTCCTCTGGCCTCCCCCTCCCTCCCCTCCCTTCTACCCCCCTCTCTCCCCTCCCTCCTTCATGTTTTCCTGCTCTTTTCTCCTTTGTTCTCCTTCACGTTCTGTCTTGGCCTCTATAAGCGTCGCACTTAGTCATTCTGGTCCAGATTTGTCTTCTCTGTCCTGAAGTCTCTAACAGTTGACTTTGGATCAAAGGAAAAACCTTTTCCTTGGTCAGTTCTTCCCCTCTGTGCAGTGTCTGGGTACTTTATGGTATATCTGTGCTACCTTTTGGTGAATCTGTGTATAAAGAATGGAAAGCAGAACTAACTGACCGTCACAAAGTTCCTGAAGGAACCTTTTCGTCCAAGCCAAGTTTTCAGAGGGTTAACTCCTACGAGTCATAAGTTGGCGAGGAGTGAATATTTGTCCTGTGTTGACAACAAAAATGGAAATTTATTTCAACGTCAGTGTTTGCTTTGCTTTTCCCAAGTTGTGAAACATTTCTGTAGAAGAAATGTGTATCAAACACTGTTGAAGCTCAGCCTCTGGTTCCTATGAAAAACGCCTGACTTCACTGGAGGTCGATGAGCAGTGAGTGGGTTTGGAACGTGATGATTGCATGAACCACATTTCTGGCTGAAACAGGAGATGGAGAAACATAGCTTTCCTTCTATATTTGTCATTTATTTTGTGAGTAAACATTAGGATACGGATGTCCGATAATATAATATAAAAATAATTTAATATCTGTAAGAGTCGTTATGGGTTTTTCCTCCGATAATGTGTGCCCTAAAAAAGTTTTGGGGGAAAACGGCTGTATATCAAAGTGAAAGCCACTAGATGGCAGCATTGCAGCTCATTTAATTAATCTATTTTAATAATCAGGGGGTCATAGGCAGAATGATGGTGCTAGCAACTCATACAGTGGTTTGTACAGATAAATAAATGAACCATCTGGGGCTCATTAGTATTTCAATTTGGGGAGGGGGAAAAAACCACTTCCCTGTTATAGCGGTCCGGTGTTGATATCGGAATTAGAAATTACGTGTTTGGACAATATCAGATATTGGCAAAAAGTGAATACTGGACATCCCTGCATTAGGAGCCAGTTCTCTAGTTTAGAGTGCTTAAAGATGATTTTGCGTCACAATGTTCCTGGAGTCTACGAACAACACAGAACACAGGAGAGTTAGTACGTGTTGCCAAAATAATGGAGCAGAACTGCAGCAGCCAGCGTTAGGTAGGTCATCTGTGGGCTGTGTAAAGTTAGAGAGGATCTGGCCTACATAGACGTCTCGCAGAGTGGGAGGGAACACACGAGAACGGGCAGAGAGGACGCTGTTCTGTTGGCTGTCAGGTCTCAGCAGGTGCCTGAAGAACAAAACACTGCTGCGTTTGACCGTCACCTGTTTTTACACTACATCTCTAATTCTAGGCTACTGTGCTGCGCTCGTTCATCATGCAGTCGACCTCGTTAGCCAACGTCGTCAGACACCGGGCACCGAGCCCGCCCCTTAAACAAACAAATAAAGAAAATAATGAAATTAAATGTTGATGTTTCTTACTCCCTGCTCTCACTCCATGACTCCTTCCCCGCAGGGGGGCCACCCAATTCTTTGGGAACCACAGACATCGACAATCTGTAGATGGCGTTAATGAGTGGATGTCGATGTCTTGGATGTTTGACGGGAGAGGACTGTAATTGACCTGTGTCAATTTTTTACAATTTTTTTTTAGTTTTCAAGACTTTCAGATATGAAAACATTTATCTCTGTTAAAAAAAACTCAACAGAGTTTATGCATCACTTCCCACGGGTCGTGAAAAACCTGGTCCTGGAAAATGAATGACCGATTTTCCAATCATGGAAAACACATGTGATATGAGTAAAGAAAGTCACTTAAGTTACTGTGAAAACTGTTCCGTCCAGCCTGCTGCTCCCTACACTGGGAGAAAAGACAAACAGATGCAGTGAAAGTCCATTCTGTGGACTTCCTTTCCATGAAGCGCCCCCTGTGATGCTTCCAGCAAATTACATGTGTCATGTTATTGCAGCTGTTATTTTTTTCAGTTTTCATTTGACTTTGCTGCTTTGGATTTTCATTATCGGAGGAAAAGCCGATAACGATTCTTACAGATATTACATAATTATGATAATATCGGTTAACCGATATTATTGGACATCCCTAAAGATATTTTGTGATGACCTCGTTTTGTGATAGATCGGATTCAAAATCTAAATCCTAATTGAATATTGATTCATTGCACAGCCCTGTGTTCATTAAAAACCGTTGACCAGTCATTTACAGTTCTCTGTGTGGAGTGTTTTCTAAAGGTCTTAAAATAGCCAAAATCTGAATTCCCCTCTGCTATAATAGTGTAACATTAGAGTTTGATAGATCAGCTCAAGTGGAAAATACAGGCATTTCAAAGCCGTGAGATTAATTCCATTGGCTCCGAGTCGACTTTCTAAAGAAAAACAGGAAATTTCTCTCGTTGGCCTAATCATCTCTTCATCTCTTTCTTTCTTGCACTGATTCACACATGTTATAGCAGTTAGCATTATGTTTACACAGAGATGTAATGGAATTTTTCTGGGGGCTGAAGTATCAAATCATCTCATCCAGGGAATTCTAAGAGTAGTTTTGATTTGTGTATGAAACCTGAGTACTTGGAACAAATGTTTCACATAATGTCAATTTACTGACATCTCACCACATGGTCTTGGCTTAAAGTGGGGCGTTAGCATTAGCGTTCTTGTAGCATGAGGAGGTAATGCAGTGCCAAATGGGGGAGACGCATCTCTCTGTCTCCCCCACTCCGCTCTTCTTCTTCAGTGGCCTTTCCATCAGAGAATTCCCAGGGATGACCTTTGACACCAGGTCACAACCTGAAATCCATTTCCTTTAAATGTTCATTAGTTTTTGGAAACGGTTTTTTTTGTTATTAAATTCCATGTCAGTTGCACTGAACTCTTATATTTGAAAACATTTATTTCATATCTGTTGTGTCTGTTTTGACAAAGTTTTTAAATACACATGCACACACATATATACAGTATGCGGTACATATATATTTTTCCCATGATTCATATATATCATGCTATATTTATTTAGCATGAATACAATGGAACAACATGAAATACGTGGGTGGGAGGTGGAATTATTGGATATACGGTACGTGTCACTCTGCGAATGTATTTTAATTTGTAAAAAGCTAAATCCTATTCTTGAAGTTCCTTAATAAAGTAATGCAATAAATGCCAGGATTCTGACAGTCCTTTGACAGTGCACATTTATATATGCATAGTTTTAAATATATACATATGCATTATATGCATTATAATTATATTTTTTAAATATATGTGTTTATATATATTTATTTAAATATATATAAACACATATTTAAAAATATATTTGTATATATGTATACATCTAAGTATATGTACGTATCAACAGACACCTGTATCCTGATGTGTGTGTCATGGTGGTCCATATTGTACTGGTTCTCATCCATGTGAGGATGAGATTTATTTATTTTTTATCCTTTATTCTTGCCGCTGTGATCGAGGAAGTGTGACTGTCGGATACCGGACGCATCAGTGAGGCCAAGTGTTTGACAAAGGATTAGCCTGTGCTGTTCTGTCGTCTAATCAGTGAAAGATCAGGAAGAGCTGCAGTGATGGAATCACACCAGCAGGCTGAAAAGCAACGAGTCCAACACGAGGCTGGAAATTGTTAAATGTTCTTTTTTATTTATTCTGTTTTATTAGGTTCGAGGCCAGAGTCTCGGAAATCTGCTCTCCTTTTAATGTCCTATGGAATTTCCCCTGCACTGGAAAGTCCCAGTTATGCAGAGCCATGTGTTCGTGTGCAAGTGTGTGCGTGCACGCACATGTACATGCAGCCCAGATCTGAGCGTACTGTAACACTGTCCGGGCCAAATGTGTATTTATTGCCAGTGAGCTCTACATCAAAGTCTAACAAAGTTGTCGACAGGTTTCAGAGTGATCGATATATTTCTGCTTGATTGATTTTATTTTGTTTTTCTTTCAACCAAACATTGAACAGATATATTTAACGCAGTGATGATGACGTCATCGGAAAGCCTAGCGACTAATGAACGGATCATCTGTCGACTTCTAACATGTTGTGGTCGTAACAAAACAAGTGCTTTAAAAGTTTTAGCAAAACAAATTTGTCTTTGTTGTTAAATAATTCCTGGTTTTGTTGCAGTTTCTTCTGTAGGAAAACCTGCTCCGTTGTTAGACAGCGTCTCTGTGAAAGAAGTTAAAAACCAGGAAGTCGAGGAAATCTTTCTGAAACCAGAGTCACGGCCAACTGTACTGTGGTCGGAGGAAATGTCTTCAGACTTGAGTCATCCTGCGCTCTGCAGTGGACATGACCGACTGCAGAGTGTGTGTGGTGTTTTCATGGGGGGGGGGGGGGGGTGTATGTGTGTGTGTCTGTGGACGGCCTCATGTTAAACACTGTTGTTGAGTCTTTCTTGTGGGACATTTTCCAGGTCTTCACTGACTGAAATTGTTTTATTAATAATTTATTAAGATTCAAGAGTTAGGATTAGGATTAGTCTATCTGTCCACTGTGATGGACTGGGGAGCCGTCCAGGTCAGGTTTGTGTTGTCA
Organism: Cynoglossus semilaevis; assembly: GCF_000523025.1. Lineage (NCBI taxonomy): Eukaryota > Metazoa > Chordata > Actinopteri > Pleuronectiformes > Cynoglossidae > Cynoglossus > Cynoglossus semilaevis. The sequence goes on along the minus strand of NC_024311.1, from coordinate 7,278,382 downwards.
GTTATACCGAGTCAGTTGTGATTCAACCTCCAGACTGTGATTCATTTGATAAAATCTATGAGAAAAATCAGGAACACGCTGTAATTATCTGTCGGAATCGTTGAAAATCCGCTCCACGCTCTGGTTTCCTGCAGGTGAAATACATTTAAATATGACTTTTTTTTTTACTTACAGTACTTCATTCAAATACTTAAAAAACGAGCTCTGGTCCAGACAAGCGTGATGTTACGAGGACGTAAAGTTGCATACATTAAATTTAGAAAATACCAGTTTTTATATCATTTTATTTCGTTGTATTTATCCACTACACCTCAAAGACCGGTCCGTGAAAAACTGTTGGACCACTGGTTTATACTCTTGCTGTCTGTTTGAGGTCTTTTGAGTTCAGGCTTTTTTTTTCAGATGTTACTGTTCTTTGTTGAATCTGAAGGCTTGTTGGGATCAAGTCACCTCACAGTAATTACAGTGTTGAGTTACACTGAAGGCCGCTGCGTCCTGTACCTGCTCCCACAGTCGGCCAACTCTGAGCCGTGTGTGTCTGTTTTGAAAATCTCCGTCAAACACTGTGGCTGTGTGTGAGATACAGTGTCACAATGGAAATGTTCTTGTTCGCTTCCAACCGGCTCATCAGAAACCAAAGGATCCGACAGGATGTAACCTGGACGATTTTGGAAAAATGTGTCGTTTTGGTTTTTTTTGTTTTTTTGTTGTTTTTTTTTGCCCTCAGAGAATCTGAAATTCATACCTAGAGAGAAATCCGACCGGCTTTGGTCTTCAACGGGACTCTGAGGCTGAGGGGGATTTGATTCATCACAGAACAGTTGTTCAGAGTCGTAAAAACAAGAGAACACCTCGAGTGAACTGAGGCCCAGTTAGATTCTGTCTTTACTAAGTCGTTAAGTGATGACATCGTTTCTTCTCTTCTTTTATTCACATGTAAAAACTGAGGAGAATCAGTGAATTAGTCATACATTTTTAACGATGTTAAAGGGTTGTAATTGTTTTGTATTTTTGCTGTTTCAAACTTGTTTGTGTATATATTTGTCTATATGTATATATGTATATATATTTTTATATATGTGTCTATGTGTGTATATGTTTAGTGATATACACTATGTCTATATATATATATATGCATATTTACAACATATAATTATACCGTATATAAACATATATGTAAAGATATATATGTGCACTATATTGTATATATTTATATTTATGTATATATATGTTTGTCTGTATATGTTTAGATATATATGTATACATATATGTATTCACAACATATCTGTATACAGTGTATTTAAATATATATGTACATATACATATATGTAGGTAATGTTTATTAATTCACAGTTCTAATCAAATATTTGACTTAAATAATTTAATATCTGGTAGACTGGACTAACATTGAAACTGTTCTGTTGTCAACATTGGGTGAGGACTTAGTTACTAGTTAGTCTAGTAACCCAGGTTCCATACTAGTTATGACGAACTGTTACTCGGTGGATAACGCTGTTTACTTTTCCGATGGACAGAACGGTGGGATTCTATGGAAGTATCATGTGACCTTCCTCTTGTCGTCCTCTAGGAGTCAGAGGTCTGGAAGAGTTTGTCCTGAAGTCTGCCACCCTGTCATCCTCCGCCGCCTGCCCGTCCTTCGCTCCGCTCAACTTTGATGCCACACCCATTGTACGGGTCGCCATAGAACCCAAAGGGCCGGTTGTAAATGGAAGACAGTATAGATGTAACTACTCCATAACATATTAATAAATGTTTCTGTAATTGATTACTATTTATTCAAGTTACAAATATTCTTTATTGCTGTGAAATTAAAGAAAACGTTTTTTTTTAATATCCAGGTTATGAAACTCTGCTGCATGGACTTTATTAAATGTCCTTTAAGCTCCCGCGGGCCATACACAATTACTTGGTGGACCACATTTGGGCCCCGGGCCTTGAGTTTGACACATGATCTAGAGCGTAACAATTTGAAAAAAATAAAAACCCAGCGTACAAGGTTCCATAAGGGTCTGTGGCAGCTTCCGCAACGCTCAAAATCCAACCGTTTTATAATCAGAGAAAACATCACATTTAAACCAAACTACCTTCAAGTGTGGTTTTGTTTCCTAGAATTTATTGACTGTGAAGAGCCTATAAGGTGAACAGGTGTGTGTGTCTTTGTGTGTGTGTTCTGTGGTCTGTCTCCTGTGGTTTACTCGTTGAGGTGAGATGCCAAAGCTGGTGTGTGGGATGCGTCTGTTGAACCAGGCTGACCCCTGTGCTGAGGTTCTGATCCAGGAAACAGGAGAGCATGTTCTGGTCACTGCCGGTGAGGTGTGTGTGTGTGTGTGTGTGTGTGTGTGTGTGTGTGTGTGTGTGTGTGTGTGTGTGTGAGAGAGAGAGAGAGAGAGAGAGAGAGAGATCTTGGTATGTATTACCCTGTAGTCAATATGTCTATATATATTTTTTCTGATTGTTCCTCCTTCATGAGTCACTTGTGAGTCAGTGTGTGTTCTTACTTAATCTCGTCTTAATTAACATGTGATATTTGATGATGTAACACAGGTTAAAAAAAAAATAAATCAAATGTCTGTTCATATAACGAGCCGCTGAGTCAGAACTGTTTAGTTTCCATTTGCAGCATCAGCATCATCAGCTGACTCATCACACGGGGACTGTTGTCTCCCTCTGTCTGGCCACAGCTGCCCCCCGCAGGAGAACAGCAGGAACCTGCAGACAGGAAACAGTTCATGCTTAATATTCACACACTTCATTTGTCATTTTTTTTTTTTTTTTTTTTTTTTTGCTGTTTGACACTTTGTACTTAAATTCTAACCTGATGAATAGCAGTAACAGAGAGCGCTGCTAACGTTGACCTTTTCCACAATAACTTCATAATAAACCTGTCAGTGGACGAGGGTTTGAAGCCCATGTTTGGGATTGGAAAAAAAAGTTATGATAAGTACAGTAAAAACTGTACTGCGTTTTACAGTTAAACCAACAAAATGGCCACTCTTGTGGGGGTCAAGAGGTCAAGTCGGACTGAATCACAATTATTCATACTAAGTCAGACTAAGTCAGACTGTGAATCCAACTATATTGGTAGATATTTATAAAGATGACGCTCTGTGCCTAAAGTTATTGATTCATATGAAGTACATTTGTAGGTCATGTGACCTGCTGCGGGACGGTGACATCACTGAGTCTCGTCTTCTCCGATGTTCTTTAATCAATAAATTATTTTTGAAGGTTTGCGAAGATTGAAATCAGCGCCTCAGCGCCCATCATCCCCTTCAGGGAAACCGTGGTCCGTACTCCTAAAGTGGACATGGTGAATGAAGATCTGGGGAAACAGCAGAAAGTCGCCATCATTCACCAGGTCAGTTGGTTTGTGAGGTTTTTTTTAAAATAAAATATATATTTATA
>NC_024311.1:7267450-7273567 GCF_000523025.1 Cynoglossus semilaevis | reverse complement strand
GTAATGTTTCCGACTGTGACAGCTGAAAGACGAGGCCTCGCAGGGTCGTTCATCAGACAACCTCCAGGTGGACCCCACTGGACTGGTGACCCTCACCACCCCCAACAGACTGGCCACTGTGAGTGTCCGAGCGACCCCCCTGCCCCAGGGTAAGAACTGCACCTGTGTGTTCAGTCAGTTGACATTATTGTGTTGTTTACAATCGCCTTTAGAAAGTTGAAAAGTTTTATTGTCCTTTTCTCTGAGGTTAGGGTGAAATACTGGGGGTCCTTGACCTACGGCCTTCGTGGTTACATCGCCATCTCCCTTAAATTTGTTTAAAAAAGTCTTGTTCCACCGTTCCGACGAACAGTGTTGGAACAGATTTTGCACAGGAGCTAGTTATGGAGCAGATGAAGTCTGCAGCAGATTCAGACTCAGAGGGCCCAGTTTGCACGTTTTTGAATTTGTCCAATGAGGAGATCATATTTATAATATCTGTTAGTCTGCTCCCAAATCATCTCTTATTGTGTTCTCTACTAAATGGACTATTCCAAATGTACAGTCGTATATCGGACCAACCCATATTCCCTGATCTGTCCTAACGTTAGGACAGATTTTATTTCACCATCCATTACATTCAGTGATGTTGTCCTTGACAGACTTGACCAGTTTTCTGGAGAAGAACTCCGAACTCATCCGTACCCTGGAGCAGGTCAACATGTCCCTGAGAGAGGGTAAAAAACTGGACGTCAGCATTGGGACCTTGGAGAGCATCGCTGAACTCAAGGCCCAGATGGAGAGCATGCTGCAAGGGAGGAAGTGGAGGAACGCCGTAGAACATATCTGGGCTTTTGGTCCACGCAGGTCTGTCCAACCTTGGTCCTTTGTGTCTATATTTAAAAAACCAAAAAGAAATCTTCAATTCCCACTCAAGACCCTTGAAGACCCTTTAAGAACTTTCAAGACCCTTGTTGACCCTTTACGTCCATGTTTATGGGTCTTAAATGTTTGACTGTTTGATAACCGCTCACTGCTCTGTCTTTCTTTCTTTTTTGAAAAGAAAAAAATTTTTTGATAACCGCTCACTGCTCTGTCTTTCTACACACTGTAAATCACGTGACCTCGTACCACGTCACTCACCATAAACCCGACCGTGTCTCCAGGTATGGACCAAACATTCTGCTGAACAGCGTTGAGGGCTACCAGCGTCCCTCTCTGTGGCAGTGTCTCAGAGGAGAAGACAGTGGTGGAGACAACAGCGGGGGTCTGTCTGCAGGCCTGTGGGACTTCGACACCAGCATCATCAGTGGCTTCCAGCTGGCCACTCTGTCGGGGCCCATGTGCGAGGAACCCCTGATGGGGGTTTGTTTTTCCATCGAGAGATGGGACGTCCAGTCCTCCGCCCCGGCTCAGAATCAGGACGTAGCAGGGGACGGCTCCATATCTCCTGGTGAAGTGGTGGACAGTGGCGTGGTGTCTCGTCCGAAAGAAGACACGACATCAGGCCTGAATGAGTCCAAAAGGAGGCCCGAGGCCGCGCTGGCGGACTGTTACGGCCCTGTCTCAGGTCAACTCATCGCAGCCACCAAAGAAGCCTGTCGTCAGGCCTTCCAGGCTCAGCCACAGAGACTGATGGCGGCCATGTACACCTGTGAGATCATGGCCACCGCTGAGGTCCTAGGTAAGAAACATGGCTGATCTGACCGTCTGGACCGTCCTGCCGTGAAAGTGCTGAAAACTCAACAACATGTTAGGGAAACAGAGATTGTAGGTCAATATTAGGGATGTCCGATATTCGATATGCTGATATTGTTCAAACATTTAATTTTGTGGGAAGTGGTGTGCTGTGTCACAATGACAATAATTCACTTTCAGATTCATTTCAAAAGCATTTTTAGGCCACACCGTCTGGACGAAACCCAGGCGTTGTGTTATCAGAAAAACCGATAATGACTCTTATCAATATGACATGATTATGCTGTGATTATGATCATGAACGTGGGCAACATGCACATACGTGCAGACTGTTAACTAAACTAAATGCTAATTAGAAGAGCAGTTCTTACAGCTGATTGGTCCACAGCGCTCAGTCACTCACTCAGTCCTGAGGCTGTTTCCTCTGGAATTAATTACAAGGAAAATGAGGCTGAAAATGACATTGAAGATGGGAAAGTCTTCAGCTCCAGCGGTTCATCAGACAAAGACATCAGAGCGGGACAGATCGGCCAGAGATCTCATTATCTTTCCAACTGTTGGAATGAAAATTCCAAATGTTTTGGATGTTGTTTGGTTCACGTTATTTTGCTTTGTAAAAATATGACGTAAACGAACATCTCTGTTCATTCCTCTCCAAGGTCGGGTGTACGGTGTCCTTGGAAAGCGCGAGGGCCACGTCCTGAAAGAAGAAATGAAGGAAGGAACACAGATGTTCATCATTAAGGCCGTTCTACCCGTCGCGGAGAGCTTCGGATTTGCGGACGAGATCCGGAAAAGGACGAGTGGACTGGCCAGTCCACAGCTGGTCTTCAGCCACTGGGAGGTGACTTGATAAACCTGAATTAGTCTGACATTCTATTTAAAGCTAGTGAAAACTACCTCCCATAGGTGGCAGTAGTGCAGCTAAATGTGTACTTTGTGTGCAACAGTTTTGAGAAATTTAGAGCAGTGGTGCTCAAACTATGGTACATGTGTTACTAGTGGTACCTGGGTGATTTTGTTTCCATTTAGGATAATGTGAATGACTTATTTATTTATTGCTGCATTTATAGGTAAGCATTCTGACTTTCGCCAGAAATCCAAATTTTTTTAGAAATTAGGTTTTTTGTTTTAGGGTTATACAGACTTGCATTTTGCGCTGGCTCCAGTCCGTGGTGCTGTTTTTCTTTAATATAACATCAGCAGCAGTCTTTTTTTTAGGGTTATAGAGACTTGCAATTTTGCGCTGGCTCCAGTCCGTGGTGCTGTTTTTCTTTAATATAACATATGTTAAAAACGTAGTGGTGCGCAGCAGAGTGGTAGGAAGTAACAAAAAAAGCCAGTGCTCCTTTATTAGGCAATATATGGCCTGACTTTTCTGTTGGTGATGTGTTTCTGTCAAGCTTCAGCGTATATACCGTAATACCTGTAATTTATTTCCCCCTGCGTTGATCTAAGTTTTGTCTTAGTGTAAGCCGAGACGTCCAGATACGTCCAGTAGATGAGCAGCAGATGGGAGTGGGCTCCCTATCTCATAAGAATCAATTTCCTGGTCAGTTTTTCTTTAGAGTACTTGCTGTGTCAGCGTTTTAACTCTCCGGGGGTTTAATCCTCTCAACATCTGGTTGGAGCTCTGTTCCTCCTCCGTGCCTTTTCCCACATTCTTATGTTAAAAAAGTGAGGAAAAAAAGACAACTGTCAGGTCTGTAGTAAACACAGACATGATGAGGCTTCAGTGCTGGCAGGATTTCTTTTTCCCATATAGATTTTTATGAGGGCCCTCAAATATATATAAATATATACATATGTGTAGGTATATATATATTTGTGTCTATGTATATACACATATATGTGCATGTATGTATATATGTATGCATATACACATATATGTGCATGTATTTATATATGTGTGTGAGTATATATGTATGTATATGTGTATATATATTTAGATAAGATAGATAGTGTGTACACACCAACATAGAGAAATACACACCTCTGTTGTTTGACTGCGCGTCATATCTGGGCCTCTGGGTCAATGAGGCTGAGTCTGGTTAATTAGTCCGTTCCCCTGGGAGGACTGGTTCAGCGTTAGCAGACAAAGGGCCTGTTGTGGACTGTTGTAGCTGCTGCTCAGGCTGCTGCATATGGACACAGACACACACGCACACTCGCATGTGCACGTGTGCCATATAAACATTGTCAGCTGGGCTAACAGGTCAAGTTGTCCTTCACTATTTTCTGCTCGCTAATCCTGTCGCTGATGAGTTTTACAGCTCGCTCCTCACGGTCCTGTGATCACCAGTCAATACTTCCTCACAGCCTGGGAGAAACACTCTGTACTCAGAGAGGCGTATAACAGTGAGAACCACCAAAACTGCTGTGACTCAAAGAAATAAAGCAGCAAAACACTTTGCTGATTTGGCCCAGCAACACGGCAGTGAAATATCCCGTTTCACCCCCTAACTTCTCTGGTGGGCCACACTGTGGGTCGGTGGTTAGCACTCTTGCCTTACAGCAAGAAACATCCAAGGTTCAAAGGGTTCAAACCGTGATTCATCTGTTCGGAGTTTGCATGTTTTCTCCAGGTATTGGAAGAAAACACTGTTGTTGTTCACACTAAGAGCCCACAGGTGTGAATATGAGTGTGAATGGTTGTATTGTCTTTATTCACACTAAGAGCCCACAGGTGTGAATACGAGTGTGAATGGTTGTATTGTCTTTAAATGTGACCCTTTGTCGGGCTTTTCAGGGTGTGACCTCACCTTCGCCCAGTGACTCCTGCTAAGCTTTTAATGTGAAAAAAAAAATGAAATTGTTTAGTGTAAATTATGTCATCGTCGGCATAGACGTGAAAATGTTTGGAAACCAGTTTAAATATTCTTTTTTTTTTATTTCCTTTTTTTTTTATTTCCTATCCAACGGTATAGACCAGCCTAACTGGTCATGCACACACAGAAGCGTAGGCCGAGACAATAACACATTTTGCGGGACACTAAATTATCCAACAATTGTTGCCGGTAAACCATGATATACCTGAACCATCAGTTTTGGGAAAAGAAATTTAAAAAGTACGATGGCGCTGGTTCAAAACCTGTTACGACAGTTTGGTTCAAATCTGACCTTGAAGATGACCTTCAGACCTGCTGTGCATACAATGACCTCATACTGGTCCAGTGACCCCTGGACATCATCGGGTACGACACCCTCCGAGGCAGCTGTCTTTGTCTGACGGCCTTTGTCTTTAGCTCATTAAGACTTCTCTGTCCTACTTCCATTATGTGTAGATGTTACCTCACAAAGAGTTCACCCTACACCCCCCTCCCAAACCCTCCTGCCCTCCAGTCACACACATCAGTAACCTGTTCTCCATTCCATCTCCTTCCTCGTTTCTCTCTTATCTCCTCACCTTCATCCATCTTTAATAAAATATCCCTCAGGGCTGAGCTTTGAGAGCAGAGCGCTGCTTAGTGCTGTCAGCTCTGCTCCTGACAGCGATTTGATCTGGAAGGAATATTGAATTAACATATGAATGAGCGCGCGGGCGGAGAGAGCAGCTTCCAAGCATCGTATTGTTGTGTAACTGGAGGCTCGGGGGCTCCTGGTGGGACCTTTACATTAGATTTACATCAGAATGAGGTGGAGTCGCAGTCTGGAGGATTCTGTGAATGAAACTGCTTTTTCACCAAAACTTTTCGAAACACTAAGTCCCAGGAAACCAAACCCTAATCCACCTGTTGGCAGCAGATGTAAATCAGGATAAAACTCATGTCCAGTTCCACGGACGGAATTCACCGGAACTCCAAATGTTCTTCACAAACGTAATATCTAAGGCCGTAACATAAACAGATGTAGTCTTCATGCCAGCCCCCCCCCACCACCTCCTCCACTGTTACACCAACCATCTCCCCTACATCAGTAACTCTTTTCCTCTTAGCCCCATCTCCAACATTTTGGTCTGATATCTCCAGAATTGTCCAAAAAGACGCTGATCTTTTCCTCTGGGAGTGACCAGAAAAGGACAGGATCAGAAATGAGCCGATCAGTTAGCTTGTTAGTCGTAGACTGGCCGACGAACCCACGCCCGGGGCCGCTGACCAGAGGTTGAAACCTCAACAAACACATATTAGGAGTTGATGATGGGATTTGAAGCTGGAGCTGCGTTGAAACTAAAACCTTTCCCTGAGTGTGTGTAAATAACAACATGTGAACTGACTGTTCCTTACAGTGCACAACAATCTGATCATCCATATGATAAGAATTTGTAAAAAACAATTAAACAACATATTAATTAGCAAACCGAACACGTTCAGTGTACGGTGGTCTGTGATTGGGCCACAGCAGAACCCGTCCATGTCCAGGACATTGTGACATTCTCTGTCCACTTGGGTGTGGGCCGTCATCCAGCATTAATTCACTTCACTCCTTGACTGTTGGAGGATG
>NC_024311.1:7252497-7267424 GCF_000523025.1 Cynoglossus semilaevis | reverse complement strand
CTGAAAACCTATTGTTCTCCAGCACATGCTGTTGGTTGTGTGTGTGCACGCGCTCTAATCTGCCTGTTGTTGGATCCCGCTCCGCACCATCTGTCCCAGTGTAACTGGAGCCAGGTGCACAGCCCTACCACTGTAATTGTTACTGATGTGACCCACATGTCATTTTGTAGCGTATGGAGCCTTTGATTCAAATTCAAAAGTGTGTGTGTGTGTGTCACATGAGTTCAGCTGATCCACTTTGTCTCACTGTCTGTTCATAAGAAGAAGACGCCGATCTGTAGCAGCAGAAGTGTGCTGTGCACTGGTACACAGAAATGATTCATGTTTAATCACGATTAATCGTGATCCATCGCTACACTGAGATAAAATGGAAAAAAATGTTTTTTTAATTTTGCTTCTGCTTCGAAATGAAAACTTTTCCCTGCAGTGTGTGTAAATGACGTGTGTTAGAACAACGATAAGTACATTTAATGGATTATGAAATAATGTATGTATATATTTATGTAAGTATATATGTATATATATATTCATATATGCATGTATATCTATTTTTATATGTAATATAATCTAACATATACACACGCTATGTAAGATATATAATTATATATATCTAATATATATATGTAATATATATATATATGTGCGTGTGTATTGGGGGTGTGGTTTCAGTGATGGTTAATAACTGATCAGTAAACGGTCCTTTTGTTCAGTGTTCTGTTGGCCGGTTCTCGAATACTGTGCTGGTTCTGGTTCTGGTTCTGGTTCTTCTGAGGATGTGTTTGCACTCACTGACCCTCACTTGTCGTGCGTCTCTCCCCTCTCCCCTCTTCCTGTCCCAGGTCATTAGCAGTGATCCGTACTGGGTTCCCACAACTGAAGAAGAATATCTTCACTTTGGTGAGAAGGCGGATTCTGCCAACCAGGCTCTGAAATACATGAACGCCGTCCGCCGGCGCAAAGGCCTCTACGTGGAGGAGAAGATCGTGGAACACGCCGAGAAGCAGAGGACACTCGGCAAGAACAAGTGACGACACAGTGATAACGGCCACCGTTCTGTACTGGACACTTGGCTCCGCCCTCACGCACAAACCAGTCAGTACCGCGTGGGTCCCGAACCAAGTGTTTGGACTTAAAGCCACAAAGCTGAAGTCCACAGGTGGAGACAGAGGCAGAAAGAGTGGAGACGGAACTTTCATTTGATCATTGACGTCGTGATTCCTTCAAAGCCGTTGCTACTGTTTACTAATTTATCGTGTTGTGACGCTGATTTCTGGAGGCAGAGTGAAATAAAAAGTTTTTTTGTCTTTATCTTTGTGACTCAAAGCTGTGACTGGTCTGACTTTATGTGATGTCATAAATCATCAACCGCTTCACCTCAGAACTGAAGAAAACAACCAGACTCCAACCCCGACCACCGACTCTCCTCCACCTCCTGCTGACGACGCTCCGCTGTTTATTCTTTTAATATGAATCACATCATGTCAAGAACTGTTTACCAAAAAGATTTAGAACTTTAATTGAAGCTGTAGTTCTGGGATAACCTAGAATAAAAAAGAATCTTAAATGAAAGTTAACTAAATATTTATCAGATTAAAATTAATCCACCAGATGTCAGTAATGGAACTAAAATTAATCTCTCAGTCAAGTAGCCAAGCTAAAGGTGTAAGCTAGCCTTGATGTTAGCAGGTATGGTACAAGATCATATGGTCCAACCAATGTCGCCTTGATGTTAGCAGGTATGGTACAAGCTAGCGCATTTTGAACTTTTATTTTCATTGAAGTTTGCACCTTTAGAATCCAAGAGTGTCTTTCGGATCATAAGGTCCGACCAATGTCGTTGTCGTCTTCTTCTTCAGTGGTGTGTCCGTCAGAGAATTCCTTTTCTATAGAATCCTGGAGTATGACCTTTGACCCCAGGTCACAACCTTTGTCTTTGTTTCATTTTCAGTTTTGAGAAAAGTAAAACAGATGTAACAAGATCATTAAAAAGAAATAAAATTGAAAAACTGGTCTCCAGTCCAGTTTGGTTAAAAATTCAGATCAAAGGTCACAGGTCAACACTGATCAGAGCCATGATGGTTAAACTGGTCAACGCTGTCTTAGAACTATTTGACTTCTTTTTTTTTTGCTGAATCGGTGCTTAGTGAAGCAGAGCCGTCAGTGACTACATGTCAGAAGCGTTGACTGCCACTGGCCTGGCAGCGGCCGCCACAGTGGCAGCTCAGTAATTGGACTCTGGACACACTCCACTCTGCAGCTTGAACAGAACAGACAGAGAGGGCGCCGTGGAGTTCCCCGCAGACAATGAAGCGATCAGCGCCATTGTAACAAAGTGTTCCTCTGACTACATCACTGTCCTGGCATCAGTGTAAACCTTGGAGTGTGTGTGTGTGTGTGTGTGTGTGTGTGTGCACACTTGGCTGAAGGACAGCTGAGTGTAAGGGATACTGTGTTTCGTGTCTCCAGTAAGTTGCCAGAAAACTCCTGCGGGGAGAGGAGACACGCTCAGCTCTGCAGAACACATCAGTGCCGTACAGTCTCAGAACGGGGGACGGGGGGGGGACGGGGGGACGGCGGCCTGTTGAATGAGAAAGAAATACAGGCGGAAAAAAAGAGCGTTGATGTCAGGACTCGGAGTGAGGCGTTCATGTTACCACTTCATTCAGTTTCTGCTTTTGCTTTCTTGTTGTCGAAGAAGCGGACAATACTGCTGCCTTACACCAAGAGGGTCGCTGGTTCGATCTCCTGCCTGTTGAACTACAGTGTGGAGGCAGCTTCTCTCTGCCACAGATTAAAAACATGTAGGAATTACGTTAACAGTTAGACACAGAGTGGTTCCCAAAGTGGATGGCGGGGCCCCACCAGGGTCCTGGGGCATCTGGGGCAATACAGTATTTCTTTCTTTGTCCAACAGTCGGGGAAAATGAAGAGATTTGTAATTTTATGTTTTGTATCGCATTAAAGGGAATGTACGAGTTTTGAGGTAAAGGTGTCGAGGCAGATTGCAGCGGTAGCGTCGGCGGAGCTACCAGTGCAAGGCACGGGGTTTTTGTAATCGTCACCTTGTGGGTGAAATCAGAACAGCAGGTTTTGGCACACATTCTAAGATTTTAGCGGATTTTATAAAACGTCTCCTCACGAGGAGTCGACGGGAAGTCCTGACGAAGTCACTTCTGTTTAAACTGACTCCACACTGAGCTTAGAACTGAAGAGAGGGAGAGAAGCTCAGAGGGAGGTGGAGAGATGGGAGGCAGATGGGTGAGGTAATGTTGAAGCTCGGCTCACAGGAAACAAAGACAATCAATCTGATAGTGGTGGCCTGTGGCCAGGCCTCGCCCCACCTCATCTCTCTGAAGACATGAGAGCCGCCGGCTGCTGCAGACTCGACACTGTAACCTCCTCCGCAGTTCTGTTCTTTACGGCTCAACAGGCCAAAGACAGGAAGTAGTATATTTTGGACCGTCCATGCTGACGCAGCACTTCAGCTCAGCCCGTGTTTATCATAGAAGAAGTTTCACGTTGTGTTTTTATACACAGAGCCAGCTCCACGTCGCCTCATCAAAAAATGTTTAGTCTGCCCCCTGCAGACTGCAATAGATACTACTCTTTCATGTCTGATACTGATACTTCAACTTGGAGTATCTGCAGATACTGATGCAAAACTTATTTTTGTCTCTGTCTTTTGTCATTGATGATATGGACCAACAAATAATCTACCTTCCTGAAAATTAGAGATAAATTGATCTACAACACGGCCGAGAGACGGCCCCCAACTCCAAAGAATTGGGCGGTTGGAGTTGACGACAGTACTGACTGTCTTTACATGTTATACTGTTACCAACGATGTAACCTTAACCCTATCTGTTAATCTGTACCTCCAATGTACACTTTACCACTTACTCGCATGTCCTGCACCACCTCATGTACTTCATCACCACACCATTAGTGTGGTATTCTCTTATTACAGTATAATTGCTGCTATTGACCCCTCCCCCCACTCCCCTTATGCCCCGCCCTAAATAATAAATCACACTTGATTTTACACATTGTATGTCCTACAAACCCACTATGGAAAAAACTACCCCCTTTTCCTGTGCTCAGAAAAAAGCGCCACCTACTGGTTTTGTTTTTGTATAGGTTAAATACAGAGGAAAAATAACAACATTTTCCGTCACTGCTTTTTTCAGCAAATGGAAACAATTTCTTACAAAAAATGCTAAATTTTGAAATAACGGCAGAGCTCGGTTTCCTTCCTCAGTTTGTTTTTTCATGTTCAGTTCTTGATCCTTCGGTGACATTCACTGTTTTGTTGACTTTAGCCTAAAGTCTCCTTTTGAAGTCATGAAAATGCATGAAACCCACAGACGGGTTCAGATGCTAACATTTCTGTGTGTGTGTGTTTAATTCTCAGTGGAGAACACACCGAGTAAATTCTCTCACCAAATCTCTTTCAGGCCGGATCTGTTCCCTCCGCTGCCAGACTCTAACAGGCTAACCTGCCCACACTCTCCGAAGACGCGGGCCTTGCGGCGGATTTGTTTTTTTCCAAAACGTCTTGAGAGAACATGAACAAAAAAGGACTCTCGTTGTACACTTGGTAACTCTCCACTTCTTCTGTGTTTCTGGTACAGCTACAGTTTTATTAACCCATACCTGTGCCGTGTGGACACCTGGTGTTCTGAGGACATTTTGAAAGTCCCCGTTAAGTCAAAGGATATTTTGAAGTTTGCGACATCGTTGAAGTTAGGATTGGAATTTGTGTTAAATGGGAGTTAGGGCTAAGGCAGTAGTTCTTGTTGAAGTGTAAAAAAATAATGATGTTTACTTTACCTCGGTCATGCAACACCATTAAAATCAGTAGAAGAACAGTTTTTGACTTGACTGTGTGTCTGACGGTTCCAGACACACCAGAACACACGCAGCAGACCGCACTGTTCTGTTGGTGTCAAACTGCTGATGTTTTTTGGACTCATGTTCATGTGAGAGAGTCTAAAATCAAGGTAAAGCCACTGAACTTTTTTCTTCCAAAAAAGTGACTTAATCTGCCCCACAGCTCTGTGTCCACCCACACAGCTACATTCACACCAGTGTTGGCCCTCTTTAAACGTGTTACTGGGATAATGGTTGTGTGTGGATGAGCTGCTTTGTCATGTGAAGAAGGAGCAGGATGTGTATTTTAGAAAATCAAATTATTCGGAGTACTCTTGACTACTAGTTTGTTTCCAAACGACTGAAGACGATGTATTCGTCTGCACCGCTCACCAACTAGTTCCTGTGCAAAATTGGTTTTAACGCTGATGATGGAACGATGGAGCAATTGATGGGAGATGTCGACGTAACACCGAAACGCTGTAGGTGGAGGACATCGTAAACTGAGGACGTCTTGTATAGTTGAGGACAACGACTGGAGTGACTGTTAACAAAGAACCACACCTTCTACCAGACACCGTCCAGATGAACATGACTGAATTACACCAACTCCACACCGACATTTTCACTCAGACTGTTGGACATTTTTATGGACATTTGTCCACATTAATAATCCCATCATTTGGATTAGTCACTGATAAAAACAGGTGAGAAACACTGACCTCTGCCTGCTGTTGTTTGTGTTCCAGCAGTACAGAAAAAAAACCAATATGGTATAATATTTATTTTCTAGAATACCATCATTAATTATGCTTAATTACAATAATGATTATTTGTGATTAATCCACGACTAACCTTAAAATGAAAATGAAAATGAAACATTTTTGACTGTGCTTCTATCCTGCATGTCTCAGTGCTGTCAGTGTGGGCAGGTTTGGCAGCAGATGATACCCCGGCCTACAACGTGCACCTCCAACCCTGTTCTCCATTATTTTTAAGAATAGAAAATGCTAATAAAATGCCAGTTTGCTTGGGAATAAAAATCTGTGAATGAAAGTTATACACTTTTTAATTTATTTATTTTATCACTGGAGGAATGTGGCGTAATCTGTGTAGTTTTTAGTTTTGAGTCGGTGGAAGTCAGAAACCCGAAGGTCTGGTCTCTCCACCAGTGATAACCTCTGGGATCACAGTCGTACCAGACCAGAACGCTGATGTGCTCCGAGCCCATGGAGGTGGTTGGATCCACCCGTGTGTTCACAGCGTGTGGGGCCTGGTATCTGCCTCCAGCCTCAGGGAAGCTGTGCAGCTTTGACTGTGGAGCTGGGCACTTGTTCTGGGTGTGTGTGTGGGTGTGTGTGTGGGCGATTGAGTAGGTGGTAAGTGAACAGAAAGAGTAGGTGGGAGGCTCTGAGCGTTCTCTTCTGTGTGCATAAATATGGCTCACAGTCATGACAAGAGCTCAGGAAATGGAGAGTCGGAACACGGCTCATCTCCTGCCAAAGCTCTCAAGGATGAATAAAAGGCCCTTCAGATGGTAAGTGATATGTGCCAGACAGGCTGCAGGGTTACAGGATTTGTAGTGCACTCACCCCGTCGCTAATGTTTAACCACTCTGGGCCATAACAATATTTGTATTTCTGATAAAAATACATGTTTGCTAATTGGCCTGTCTAATGAAAAAAGGTAAAACGGCCTCCTCCTCCGCAGTCCAACCTTCGCAGACGAGTTTTCTTTTTTTGTTAAGTAAAGTGGTTTGGTCTTGCAAAAGGAAACCTTTCATGAAAATTCATTTCTTACGTGGCATTTAAATAGTAACAATATTTTCTGAAGACACATGACGTAACACGTACGTGTTGCAAACATCGAATTTAAGTAAAAAGATGGAAGAGATCGTGGATCCGCCCCGTTATTTGACACGTGACACGGGACATTTGGACAATATTGCAACGGATATTAGATTTTAATAGCGTACAGAGCAGGACATTAACTCATGAATCATCCTACTGCCCCCCCCCCGCTCCGCCCCACCCTCACATCATCTCTGTCGTACATACAGTATATCTGAAACCTTGGATTTCACTCAGCCAATCCTGGTGCTTATCTGTTAAGAGCTATCAGATGAACACCGAGGATAAAACCAAACAAAAGTCCGGTCCCTCCTGAGCTCAGACCTATAGGGTTATCAGATCGAGTCCTGATCCACATGCAGAACAGGTCCAGTATTGAGTCCTGCTGCTGCAGAGTCTTCCTTGTGGAGCCGGGAGACCAGGAGACTGGCCTTGTCCTGGATCGCTGCCAGAAAGGCAATCGATACAGAAGTGAGTGCAGTCGCTTTTTTTTCTTTCCGGTCCGACCATCTGTCTTTGTACTGCGGAGAACATAGCAGCGTCTTTAATCACACGTTTTCATCTGTTTTTATGTAGTTTCATCAATTCAGAGTTCATCAAACTTCACTGGAGCTTTCTGCTTCGTCAACACGGTGGTCTCCACGAGGACAAGAGGTCAAAAGAAGACCAGGAGAAATACCAGTAGTGGTTTACTGTATAATCATACTCACACGCACAAACATAAACAGTTCAAAGAACCAAACAGTTCAAAGGACCAAACAGTCCCGGTCACAAAGACGCCATTCATGCTGTCAAACCTGCTACAGTCAGCTCCCCGTTAGAAAAACAGTTTCTGCAGCAGAGAAAACACGGCAGTAAATCAGCAGCCTGTTTCAGTGCCGGCCCGACTGCTCCAGAGTTAACAGAAGAATTCCCATCATGCTCTCCAAACAGTTCAGACGGAGTCTCCTGTAATTAGCCGCAGGAAAGGCCCCGTGTTCAGTTAGCACATATTTCTGAGGAAGAGAGACTGAAGGAGACGGGATGGTAACGGTCGAAGGATATGAAGTGATAGAAACTGACAGAACTGACAGAGGAAACTGACAGAGAGCAGTCAAACCAGTAAAGACCAGGTGTCACCACCAGGTGAGGAGTTGAAGCCAGTAGACTGGTTGACTGTCCGTACTAGGTTCTAGTTTACCCTGTGACCCTTATGATAAAAATAAGAATAAGAATAAGAATAAGAATAAGAATAAGAATAAGAATAAGAATAGTAACAATAGTAATGTAATATATGTATTATATTTATTATATTATTTATTGTTGTTATTATTACTTAATATTAATAATAATATATTATTTATTATTATTTATTTATTATAAATGTTTTGTTATTTAATAATAATAATAATAGTAATATTCATAACATGATGATAAAATTGAAAATGAATAAAAAATATTAATAATAAAAATGACAAAAATGAAAACTGATATAGTTTTTTAACTCTTTTCAACCATAAAACCAATCAAACACCATGTTATTAGTTCCAAACAACTGTGTGTTTCTCATTAGGTGTAAAAGAAATTAATCAAATCCTCGTTTTATTCACTGGAAGGCTGAAGTCCTTCCTAAGAAAACATGAGATCACGGCTCAGGGTGGGGCCGCCTGGCCAGCTGCAAAGAGATGAAGGCATGTCGAGGTTGGTGCATGAAAGGATGGATGATCGCCCCGGGCGAGCCGGCAGTGACGCCACATTACAGCTGCGGAGAATGGGCTCTGAGTGATGTTTACTTTGCCGAAATCAGATCCTAATGGACTGGAGCACGGCAGCGGTGGGTGAGATCCAGCCGCGCTCCCAGGCTCCTGCGATGTGGCGAGAATAGGCTTTTTCCTGTAGGGGGCGCTAGGGATAACATACAGTCGGTGGTAGTGACATTTTAGTGACAAGTGTAGGAGGAGTAATTAGGAAAAGTGGTTTAATTAGAACTGGGATTTTAGACATTTTTCAGGGCTGTCAAATGATTGAAATTCTCTGAAGAGTTGGTGTTGATTAATCGCGATTAATCATCAGTTTATGTGAATAATATACTGACTAATAGCATATTTATCTGACACTATTTTGGGAAATACATCAAACTATTTTTCATCAGCTCAGAACTGGATATGAAGAGAGAGAGAAAGAGGAGAGAGAGGAAGAGGAGAGAGAGGAAGAGGAGAGAGAGGAAGAGGAGAGAGAGGAAGAGAGAGACTACAAAGAGCTGGGCTTGTGTCTGAGGAGGAAAACGAGGAAGAGGACGGTGAGGGGTGGGATGAAGGAGGAGGAGGATGAGGTGGGTTAGAGTGAAGAGCGTGTTGTGGTGCATCGTGGGCCGCCGGCTTCAGCCGCCCTGCCACTGTGCTGCTCGGCTCACCCAGTGTCTGGCAAGCGGCCAATCACAACGCAGGGAAGCAGTGCCACTTCAGTTCAGTGTGTCAGAGCGAACAGGGGAGGGAGGGGGAGACGGAGAGATGTGAGGACAATAAGGGAAGGAGGGGGCAAGGAGGACATGGAGGGAAGAGGACTGTGAGGACAAATGGAAGTGGGAGGAGGCTGGAAGGAAAAAAAGGGAGGGGGAGGCAGACAGTACTGCATCCTAACCCACATGGGCTGCGCCATTTCTACAGACTGTCCCTCAGCAGGAGCTGTATGCAGAATAAAAACTTGAAAAATGCCCCCAGGGCTGGAAAAGAAGGGGCAGATAGAGAGAGAATGGATGTGATGCCCCCCCCCCCCTCCGTCTCTCCTCCCTCTCTATAGTTTAGTTTATGTTATTGTCTGTATTCACACATTTTCCCATTAATGCTTTTGTTATAAAATAGTTTTAAGTGGATTAATAGCAGCACTTCACCCAATCATCTGACAGGAGAAGAAGAAGAAGAAGAAGAAGAAGAAGAAGAAGAAGAAGAAGAGAGATCTGGTCCGACTGAAGCAGTGAGGACAGAAGGTTCCTTCAGAGAGAAACACACCTGGGCCTCAACCAACGTGTCCCATTTTCCTTTGTCTAACCTTGAGCGTGGATTGGGTTACAATCTGTGGCGTCCACACATGCATGCTAGCACGTACACGGAGACACACACACACACACACACGGTGAACGTGTCACACACCAACGTCTCACCTTGGGCAAAGAAAAACATCTGCAACACTGACAAACAGCTTTTATTAACCTTTTCTCTGTGTGTGTGTGTGTGTGTGTTAGTCCTAAAACACACAAGCCCGCTGCATCCTTCCACCTCCATCTGTGAGCTCTCCTCCTGTTCCTCCTCCTCCTCCTGTTCCTCCTCCTCCTCCTGTTCCTCCTCCTCCTGTTCCTCCTCCTCCTCCTCCTCCTCACAGTACACAGTGTTCCCCCTCCGTGTTATCACGGATGTTCTTCAACACAGCCGCGTTTTAATGTCAGTGATCGGCTCTTTCATCTTCAGACCAAACAACTAAATAATATTTCAATTTTTTTTACTTCATTTTTTACATTCCTGGTGTTGTTAAAATGAAGACTGAAAAAAATTTAAATTAATTAAATTGTGAAATTGATCAGATTTATAATTTTTAGAAAACAGGGAGGATGAAGTGCATCGTACATCCAATTATTTCATCTTTCATTCACTAAATGTTGTTCATTTATTACACAGTCCATACACATGCTGTTATTTGCACACACTGTGGGAGGCGCTACGTCTAATTGCTGTTATTTGTCTTTCTGTCGCAGCACTGGTTCAAAATTCTTTAAAAAAGAATGAAGAAACAAACAAACTCATGAAATAATGCACGCCTCCTGCAGAGGGCGCCAGAGCATTTCAAAGGAAGTGCAAAACACTAAAAAGAAAAAAATTATATAGTTTTAACAGATATAATAGCCTAAAGTGTGCCAGTGTGTGTGTGTATATATATATATATATATATATATATATATATATATATATATATATATGTACATATATTTATATATGAGGTCAGTGAGTTACATAGGATGAGGGAGCAGACACGTCTTGTGACCTGATGTTTGCTGTGACCCAGTGTCTGCGGTCGTCAGGCCGGCTAAGCCCTGGATGTAGCTCTCTGGGTTAGCGCAGGATAAGCCTGTCTTCGTCTCATTAAAAAGCATACGGGTAATCGCCTCCAAGTGGCTGCTGGTGTCTAACGCCAACAGTAATCAGCGTCTGTCTGGTCCTAAATAAGAGCAGTGTCAGTGTCTGTGCAGTAGGTGGAACGTCGAGGCTACCTTCAGCTCTGAGGTCAGAGTGCAATCCAACAAACGGACCACTTCCCTGAGGCCACGCCTCCTCCATGTTCAGCATGACACTCTCTTAGGTGGTTTAAGCTAGTGATTCCTAACACTGGTGTGCCGTTGAAAATTATCCAATTTTAATGATATTTGGGCTGAAAAATTGGGCTATTATTTATTTATTGTATATAAATTTTGCTGTGAAAATAAAAAAAAGATAATCAGAGCTGTGAAAAAAGATCTCTGCGAATGTCTTTCTTCAATTCCTGCCAGTATATCTGCTCCATTTAGATGCACATTTTATCCAGATCCGTGTAAATGCTCCATAGTGGTATTTTATCTTATTGTCGCTGTACAAACAGGGCCTAAAGCTGCAGGAACAAACCAACCAAACAGTAAAACCTGACCCTTTACTGCAGTACTCATACACAGTACATCAACCACACAGTTACCAGTAAACACTGTGT
This sequence comes from Cynoglossus semilaevis, assembly GCF_000523025.1. Classification (NCBI taxonomy): domain Eukaryota; kingdom Metazoa; phylum Chordata; class Actinopteri; order Pleuronectiformes; family Cynoglossidae; genus Cynoglossus; species Cynoglossus semilaevis. Next base: position 7,255,995 of record NC_024311.1, on the reverse strand, counting down.
GTTGCAGCTACATCTAATTATTTTGTACTATTCAAAATACCGAAACCACGACTGAATATATGTACAGTTAGACTGGTGACGGGACGTCAAATATTAACAAGGAGGTCTCCTCTGGTCAACTCTCCTCTGGTTCCTGAGTGCCGCCTCATTAGCATCAGCATTGTGCTCCAAGAGTGAGGTGACAAAGCAAAGTGCTTCTGGTCTCAACGCTTCTGAATTGGCTTGAAATCTCTTTTGTGTACCCCCCCCCCCCCCCTTCCTGACAGCCCCCCTCCATGCTCCCCTCCTCATGTAGCCGTCCACAAAGTCCACAAAGGCTACCTATCGTCACCATCAGTGTTTTTAGACATTTACACTTCACACTATCAGACTACGACGACAAAGGACACGTGCTAACGTCTGGTAGCAGTTAGCACCTGCGCTGTGCTGCTGGCTCTGAGGTCTAGTTCTGTTTATTATATAGTGGTCATAATACACCACCTATTTACTGATGTTTTACATTTCAGACAACATGTCATGTTCAAATTTTCACATTCAAGTTGAACTTTGACAGTATCCATGAAATACGGATTTAAATAACCTCTAAGTCCTAGATATTAATTTGTCAAACATTTAATAAAAAAAGTATTGATAAAGATGACAAACTATTTATTTATGATCGATGGACGCCTATAGAAAACAAATGTTAATTCTGTCTGCTTACATGCAAAATCTGATTCTCCACTGTTCACTTTGACAGAAGCATTTTGGTTTCACAGTCGACAACAGCCAACGTCACAGACTCCTGCACTTTGTTTTTTGTGGAAAGATCCAGAAGAACACGTGAACATGATTTGTAGATTCACAAAATGATCAGTAAAGACGAGCACTTCTCTGGGAGTTTCAACTTTATCCTAATTTAATGACACAGGTGTGAATTTTGACCGTGGTTAATTTTATCCAGCAGACTTGACTTTGTGGTTTTTTTGTTTTGTTCAGTGAGAAGAAAGTACATAACAAAAAGTAAGAAAGTACAGCTCATTGATCATTTTGGTTGGAGCTGGGACACCATCAAATAGTCATGTTGATAATCAATTAAATACTAATAATCATTATTTGCCTTTTTGAAAGAAAGATATTTGATACAATTATCACTCTGGGTAGACAACTCATTGGATGAATGGGCATGTATGAACACTTGACTGTTGTAGCTAACGTTAGCGCTGGTGTCTGTTGAAGCTAGTGTTAGCTCTGTTAACTGTTGTAGCTAATGTTTCACAGCAACATGTTTTATAGGTGATACTGTAGCTGTGAAGTGCTGCAGAGATGAGAACACACCTGGTTGCACAATTTGTAAATAACCATGCTACTGTACTTACACAAACCAGTAAAAAAAAAACATTCTTGTTGTAGGTACAGGAGGAACGCTGACTGTGGGTCTCTACATCACGAAACCATGTTTTAAAACACCCTAATTACACCCTTTAAAACTGCCCCAAGCACTTGGATCTGAACAATTTTAGGCACGTGGAGTGTTAGTTATCCATTGTTTTCTGCGACTGCTTATCTCCAGTTTTCCCCCCTCAGAGGTTCATCCGAGGTAAAGACGTGGTGACATCATCGTCTGGTGTTCTAAGAAAATACTTTTAGGTCCTTCAAAATAATGTACCCATGAAATGCATTTTAGAAAAAAACAAAAACAAAACAATGAAATGCATTTTAGAAAAAAACAAAACGTCGACAACAGGAGGATGATGTCACAGAGGGTGTTTCCCCCTTCATAAATATAATATAATACATATATTCACTGAACTTCCATGAATGTTAACGTTTGCTCACTGAACTTCCATGAATGTTAACGTTCTCTGTTCTGTGGTAGTACACACTGTAAAGGTAGACTCTGGATCAGTGAAATACTTGATGCTGGTCTAAGACTTCCCCCAACAGCTACTATAAGATGCCATAAAACACATTTTAGCCCCAAACAATAAAAACAAAAGGAGGATTTTTTTTGTACCTCTCTCACATGTCACAGCAAAGTGATATTTTTGTACCTCTCTCACATGTCACAGCGTCTACTCTTAGAAAAAAAATGTAAGTACATCAAAGTGATGTATCTTTGTTTGTTAATAGTATACTTTCACTGATTAATTAAAAGTAATTTGGTCTTGTGTAGCTGTATTATAAAATGTTTTTTGAAACATAATTTTCATAAAATGTGATGAAATAAACATGACAAAACAGAAAAAAAGGTTTTCTTAAAAAGTTAAATTCCCTTGATTATTATTTGTTCTGTTTCCTTTGTTAAAAAAATGTCAACACCATGTGGACAATGTCCCATAATCACATGTCTATCTACACATTAGCTATTTGTTCTTTGATTCTATGACATCCAAAACATTCCTAATGAAATCTAAAGTAAATGAAATCCAATATTTTAAAATTGTAACAATAAAATCTGTATCAAATGAGGGAAGGAGTTCAAAAACAATTTTATTTTTATGGTTTTTATTTTTATGTCCATGTCTGCCAGCTAAAAGTTAGCTAAAGGTTATTTCCCATCTGAACGTCCTGTACGGAAAACAACAAGATAAAATATTAGATATATATACAAAAAACAACAGCCTACAGATAAAACTCCAGTATATACACAAAGAGAAAATACAGGAAGCAGACACAGAATCAAAATCTGGAGAAAAAAAATCCTTATTCTAAGTAAACATCATTACCTCTCTAAGTGTTTATTTTCTTTAAAAGTCTTTTCTTTAAATGGTGTGATAAGTTGCAGCTTCTCCACAGTGAAACAAGGCCGCTGTGAGGAGAACAAACAATGATAGACTGAGAACAAAGAATAAAGGGCGTGGCTCACAGCCCGGGAACTGCCCTGAGCCAATCAGCGCTGAGATATGCAAAATAACTCCCTGCACCGCATCGTCCCTGCCCAGGCGATGACGTCACCGGCACATCTCTCTGTCTAGCTCTGCAAAGACTCAGACAGAAGCAACAGAGGAGCGGAGGGAAGCCAGCCGGGGAGGGGCCCTTTGTCAGGAAGGAATATTCTCAGTATCTGGAGTAAACACTCTTTGTCTTTCCCTGAAGCAGCGTGGCTCAGCCGGACCGGGACTTCCACTGTCGGGAGGGGAAAACAAACGCCAGGAGTGGATGTTATTTTGTGACACCTTGCGCCGCTTTTCTTCTTCGTCTGTCACCCAGCCGCACTGATTTCTACATTTGCCGTAGACCAGTCGTCTCACAACACCGGGTCCGGTGCCGCTTCCCCTCCTTTTCCTCCCCCTTTTCTCCTCTCTTCCTCCCTACCCGGTCACTCCTTCTGCCCCGCTTCTTATCCCTTGCTTTTTCCTGACATTTTTTTTATCTACATTTTTTTTTCCTGGCAAAGATGCCCAGCTCGCTGTTCGCCGACAGCAGCGTTCAGGGGGATGCGCTGGACGAACAGAGAGCGCTGCAGATCGCCCTGGACCAGCTCTCTCTGCTCGGCTTGGACAACGACGAGAACCC
>NC_024311.1:7251402-7252429 GCF_000523025.1 Cynoglossus semilaevis | reverse complement strand
GACCGAATGTGTCCCGGTTCCCAGCTCCGAGCATGTGGCTGAGATCGTGGGCAGACAAGGTGCGTGTTTTGCCTTTGTCCTCGTCTACCTTTGGGGGACCTGGTATAACCATTGACCTCCCGTGAGGACAGTTGTCCTCCATTCAGCCGTGCGGCAGGTCTGAGGGTAGGATGTGAATCACTGCACGGTCCAGGTTAATACCTGCCCAACGTGCATGTGTGTGCGGTTTATTTGTGTTAATGTGTGTGTGTGTGAGTACAAACAGCTGGAGGGACACATCCTTAACTGCAGTGAGGACAACGTGCTGTGTTGTCATGTACAGTCAAAGGCTAAAAATCACTGAAAACTTCATCGACAAAACAAAAGTGTTGCCCACGTCACACTGTTTGCAAACATACAGTTCTAGTGTTGTGTTTCACAGCAGCAAGAATGTGTTTGAAATCTGTCACTTTTAACAGCTCCACCCCATAATGTTATTAGCAACTATTTGTGTTTGAAATCTGTCACTTTTAACAGTTATTAGCAACTATCAATGCATCAAGATTGATATCTAAAAGCAACGAAGTTATTATGACGTGTATGTTGTTGATATTGGAGCAAATTCAGTTTTTTTTAGATGTCATAGTTTTACATTTTGACAGTGATGACATAGTGACACGGTGGAGAAGAGAACACTGACTGTAGACTGAAGAGAACATGTGGAACTGGGCACAAGAGTGGGGTCAGCATTAAGGGGGTGGGTCTCCACTTTGGTTACAGGGGTTTACAGGGTGAAGAGTTCTGTATCAACTCAGGACACTGGTCCTGGTCTCACAGAGTGACCCAGACCGAGCCTCCTTCACTGGCTGCAGTTCTAACAACACTGTTATGAACCCATCACAGGGCGGGGCTTAGTCTGATTTGATTTATTTAAAAGAAAACTACATTAAAACTCTTTAGATTAAAGCATCAACACATTTATCTGTCTTAGAACATTAAAACTCTTTAGATTAAAGCATCAACACATTTATCTGTCACATTTATCTGT
>NC_024311.1:7239914-7249422 GCF_000523025.1 Cynoglossus semilaevis | reverse complement strand
GTTCTGTATCAACTCAGGACACTGGTCCTGGTCTCACAGAGTGACCCAGACCGAGCCTCCTTCACTGGCTGCAGTTCTAACAACACTGTTATGAACCCATCACAGGGCGGGGCTTAGTCTGATTTGATTTATTTAAAAAAAAAACTACATTAAAACTCTTTAGATTAAAGCATCAACACATTTATGTCTTACAAAAATCATTAAAATGAGGATGATGATGATGATGATGAGCCTTGTTTATATTCATCCTTTTAAAACACATGGCCAGGTTTGGTAGTATATTGTATTTTATATTTTATAATATTGAGTTTTTTTCATAATAACATCTTGAGCTAATAAACAAGGGTTAAAGGTCTTTTTAATATAGTGAGGGTGTTCTATAGACCACCCCCTAAAAAGTCTATTTTTATGCACCGCTGCATCACTAACTCCTGGCCTTTGTGGCTGCGTCTCGCCGCTCGTGTCAAGACGGTGGCGCCGTGACCTCAGTCGATATCACTGTGATAATAAAAAGACATGCGTTTGTGCAACTTAAGTGGTGTGAGATGTCAAGCTGCAGGGTGATCAAGTAGCTCACTTCCTGTTTGGTGAAGCTGTTGGTTGTAAATTGAGAACGCTGCTGCAGCTCCTGCAGATGTGGACCGTTCTGTAGTAAATGAACAGGTTTCCTCTCAGATCTGGGAGTGATTTATTTTTGTCCCGTGTGTTTTAGGTGGTGCAGCATGTGGTTTCAATTTTCTCTTCTCCAAAAAAGACAGGGCGTGGCCTAATTTCTGCGGCCATCGCTCCTTTGTGAAACAATAATAAACACACGGCAGCTGTACTGAACTGTCCAGAGGTTGAAGCTGAAGTGCTCAAATTATGTCGGCACCATTTTTCTCACCTCAGTGTTTTGGTTCTGTGCTTTAGGTTGCAAGATCAAAGCGCTACGAGCAAAGACCAACACCTACATCAAAACTCCTGTTCGAGGAGAAGAGCCTGTGTTTGTGGTGACTGGACGGAGGGAGGATGTGGCCATGGCCAGGAGGGAGATCATCTCCGCTGCCGAGCACTTCTCCATGATCCGAGCCTCAAGAAATAAAAACACCAGCCTGAATGGAAGCGGCACGCCCATCCCGGGACCCCCTAACCTTCCCGGACAGACCACCATACAAGTGCGGGTGCCTTATCGAGTAGTGGGGTTGGTCGTAGGCCCCAAGGGTGCAACGATCAAGCGTATCCAGCAGCAAACCCACACGTACATCGTCACCCCCAGTCGGGACAAAGAGCCGGTGTTTGAGGTGACGGGGATGCCAGAGAACGTGGACAGAGCACGCGAGGAGATCGAAGCCCACATAGCCATGAGGACCGGGGGCCTTATTGAACTCCAGGATGAAAATGACTTCCACGCCAATGGCACTGATGTTGGATTTGACCTCCACGGGTCAACCTCTTTGTGGTCCAAGGCCGGTACCGGGATGACCCTCACATCGGTACGTAAACCTTTCTCCAACTACCGCAACGATTCGTCCTCCTCCCTGGGCAGTGCCTCCACAGACTCCTATTTTGGTAACAACAGCACTCGGATGGCTGACTACAGCCCCCCCAGCCCCGCACTCAGCTACACCACCAGCAACAACAACGGCAACAACAATAACAACAACCTCAACGTCAACACCAACGGAAATGGTTTCGTTTATGGGAGTGAGTTGATCTCAGCCGACTGCACTGATGTGACCTTTGACCCTTCGCCAGGATTTGACGCTACACAGGCCCCACCGGGCTTCCTGTGGTCTCAGGGTGAAAGCCGCGTGACGCCCTCCTCCAACGGAGGCAGCTCTCCCACTTCCACCTCAGCCATGTTTTCCACCAATACCTCCACCAACACCAATGGCGTAGTGTTGAATCAGAGGAGAGTGAATGGATGTACCCCGCAGCCCAGAATGTCGCCTCCGCTCCTGAACCACAACGTAGGAACTGCTGAGCACCAGTTGGCACGGAGGGTGCGTAGTGATCCAGGTGGCGGAGCGCTCAGTTTCCCTGGTTACTCCACTAGCATCGTCTCCCTCTCGGGCTCTCACCTAGCAGGCATTCCGTGCGACTCCACCTCGTCGTCCTCCTCCTCTTCTTCGTCCTCCTCCACCTCATCGGGCACGAGCCGGAAGGGCAGTCGTGACTGCTCCGTGTGCTTCGAGAGCGAGGTCATCGCAGCGCTGGTACCCTGTGGGCACAACCTCTTCTGTATGGAGTGTGCCAATCGCATCTGTGAGAGGAGCGAGCCTAAATGCCCGGTCTGCCACACTGGTGTCACTCAGGCCATACGTATATTTTCATAAGAACTCTTGACTGGCTCCTCAGCTGGACTGGCGACATTAGGAACACCAGACGACCCGTACCGACAGAACGGGATTACCTAGTGGTCATTTGAAACGTGTACATAGATATACATATGTATGTAAGAGGCTGCAGTATCACGGACAAGGGGCAGACACTCTTTATGGAGCATAGTTGTTAAAAATATACCGTAGCTTTGAAATATTTTCAACATCTAAGTGCATGTTTTTGAATATTACAGCATAGTAATCAATAGTTCTAGTAAATCGTACCCTGTATTTATGAGGAAAGAAGTTCAGGAGGGCGGAGGGCAGGACAGACGGCAGGCTGTTAGTGGACTGAGGCTACATCCAGATAGCATCTTGTTAGGAATGTAAAAAATTAAATCTGAAAGTCCAGGTGATAAGATTTAATTCTAGACACCAAAGTTCACTAAATAATAAGATAAATTACCTATTAGTTCATTTTTTACAGCAACAAGGTCCCCAACCTTTTTTTTTTACCAAGGTCCGGTCAGCTGGTATCAGCCACTGCTGTGGACCGGTAATACCGCACCATTGTTGAAGGATCCTTAAATTTTCAAAACAAAACATCTTTCAGACTTTATTCTGTCAGTATCAGAGTCTGCATGAGCTGAAAGACCGGATTATTTTGGAATGAAGTAAAACTGTGGTCCGGTACCAAATGGCCTACGTACCAGCACCGGTCCCCGCGCTTACGTTCACACTGCAGGTCAACAATTGACCGAGTCCAATATTGTATTAACCCTGTGTCCCAAATCAGTGTCAGCACAGATCGGATACTTCCGAACCGGACCCAGGCAGCTTTTATACGTATGTGCTCCCAGGCTAACTCCTACTGCTATTTGTTGTTGTTCAAAGTGACGTCAGTCTGAACGGTCTTGTCGCATTTCATCCGACTTTTACGTCAGTGAAGTCAGAGACAGACATTGATTTCACAAAAGCTTTTTACAAAAAAAATCAATGGAAATTGAGCAGCGGGACCTGCGATGTGAACGTAGCCTTAGTTTGAAGTCGGATAGCAAACAGAACACGAAGAAAAAGTCCTTCCTTGTACTGACTTTCAAACAAGTTTATATTAATTCTCAAATTAAACGATGGCTCCAAATTACTTTAATTAGTGAAGTGATATAAAAAGAGAGACACTGAATGTTCTCAGTTGCATGCTTTTATTTTGAAAAAATCCCATCAGGAGCTGTGCTGCTCTCTTTGAACAACAATTTTTCACACATTTCAACCAAAACAATCAGCTTTATCCAACGTTGGCTTCAGTGTTGAGTGTAGAGCTGAGACCACGGGTCTGTGTGGATGTAGCCTAAAGCCTCCAGGCTCCGCCCACCAACTGTAGGGTGGAGACGTGGGAGAGTTTTCCAGTCTGACGAAGATACTGCAGCCCCAGGTCGGAAACAACACTCGGGACAGTAACAGCATATCCTACATATATATGTATATAATACATTTGCATAAGTTGGACGTTTTAAATGACATTAATACAGATTGAAGTATTTTATTCTTTTTTCGACTTGAAAGATTATATTTCTTATTGCAAAGATGTTTACAGATATTTTAATTTAAGTTCAGTGAACTTTTTTGTAGCTGGGTTGAAATATTGTTTATTTTTTAGTAAGGCCTTCTGGCATTGATCACTGTATTATTTTAATATCACATGACTGTGTGTATGTGTGGGAGGGGGGTGATTTGGAGGGGGCCGGGGGTCCACGATAAGTGTATTGCATTTGACAGTATTATGTTGGGATGGAGTTTTTTTATAGGTTCAGCAAAAAAAAAAAATCTCTTTTGAATCTCCTTTCCCCAGCATATTTTTTATTCAGTAATATAAAGCATATTTTATTCTATATTATTATGGGACATTGAATTGTACAAAACTTAGTAAGTTGACCACAAAGAAATTGTTAATGCTTTCTAAAAATTTGTATGAATTAGATTCCAGTGGGAATTACAGGCTTCTGTTGCACCACTATAGTTTTAGTATTTCTATTTTAATACATTTGTTTACCACTTGTTTATGTATATGTAGGTGAAGTTCTTTGAGCGTAAATGTACTTTATTGAGCAAAGTTTAAGAACAAAGTATATTTTATTTTATGATAAGGGCCTTTAACCTCACGGTCGAATACTAATATTATATTTGCTGAGACAAGATTTGAAAAAAAAAATGTATCAAGAGTTTTATTTTTCTGACATTTAAAGTTATACATGATAAAAAGTAAGACTTAAGTAATGGTGCTACTTCATCTTTTTTTTAAGTATTTCTATATAAGTCCAATAAAAAAAAATCTACATTCACGTGGTCTGTGTTCTCCATGTTCTTCGGTTCTTGTGTTGGTTCTTTGTTCAAATCTGACCGAGTCAAATCGACAAAGTCTGCTTTTAACCCACTGATTCCCAACCACTGTGACGTCTGAAACTATTATTTATTTATTGCAAATAATTTTTCTTTGTTCGTCAATGGGTGACCGGAAGAGCAATTAGGTCCTCTTCCGCTAGGTGGCAGGAGATGGCTATTAAAACTAAAACTTAACGAGCTGTTGAAGAAGAACTTTGTGAGTGTCTTTCTTCAATTCCTGCCTGTATATCAGCATCGCCTTCAACTAAACAGGAGTCAGTTTAAACTAGAATATTATTATATTTTATTACATATATTTTGTGGTGGTGTGCCGTGGCTCAAGAAAGTTTGGGAGTCACTGGTTTAACCTCATCATGTCAGAAGTCACAGTGTTGTGATTGGAAGAAATTGGTGAAATCCCGGTTAAACTAAGGCTCCTAACCCAGTTGCGGGCCATCACCTGTGATGTTTCTCTCTTTTTGAACGGTTCAAAGTCAGCCAGATTCTGGTCTGTTTTTCAGGCTGTGTGAGAAAAGGTCACACTCACCTAATTAGTGGTAGAAAAGTCCAACTGCCGACACTCAGTAATTAGGCTGCACTGATAATCCAGCTGTGTTCAAGACTCCACGAGGAAACAGTGAAACGTTTCTTCAAAACATTTGACGTGTTTTTTTTTATGACAAAGAAAATCAATGATTTCCACTCAGGACTCACAGCAGTGACTGATTGACAACTTCCTCCATCAGGAGGTGGAATTTCTTGACTTTGTTGTTTGTTGTTTGAACATTAACTCATCAAACACAGAACAATAAATAATTAACTCCCCAAGAAGAAAGATTTCCTCACGATTGTTTCAATGCTCTCCAGAAACCCACAGAGCTTCAAAACCCTGTCCATCAAAATCGGGTCGGGCGTCGCCATGGTTTCCCATTCGCTGAAATCTGCCGCATGTGTTAAAATCAAACTCTGCGTTTGACATTACGAAGCAGAAACTGCCCTGCTCCTCCTCACCTCCTCTCCCACTTCTTCCCCCGTGCTGAAGTGCAGCCTCATGTCATGTGTTCCTGCTGGAAACACTGATGTTTAAACACATGCTTTGCTGTAAGATAGTAAATGTGGAGCAGGCAGGCTCTAATGATAAGTTTAAAATGGAAACATCCAGCGCCGGCCCAGAGACTGGCCCCGTAAACCATGTTATTAAGAAAGAGTCTCAGCACCGAGGAAAAGAGCTGACAAGTGCTTTTAGCCTCAAACACAACCAGAGCGTGGCTTTAAACACCGCTCAAACATTCACTGACAGATGCCCCTCCCCCGCACCTCTCCTGCGTGCTTCTAGTGCAGGGGTGTCAAATGTATGGCCCGCAGGCCAAAAACATCCCACTTAGGGTTTTAATTCGGACCGCTTGATGAATTTTGAAAATAAAATAATACATAAACACCCCATGTTCAGGAAATGTTGTGTAAAATTATTTAAATTTCACTGGATATAAAGAGGTATCTAATGCTATACAGTTGTTTATCCCCAAAACTATTTTTAGAGCACACATCATTTGGCCAAACCCAGACATTGCGTTATCGGGTTTTCATTATCGGAGGAAAAACCGATAACGATTCTTACAGCTGTTACTATTACCTAGTAATTATGTTATGATTGAACTGATTTGACCTGTTCTAGTGGAATATGATATGATAAAGACATATATTATTATCACTGTAACATCGCCTTCATTACTTGACACTATGATGACGGTGGAGTTCTGTCTTTAAAGAAAGACATCCGAGTGTCAACGTTCAATGTCGACACATTCACTGTTCTGAAAAGAGTTTATTTTTTTCTCCGTCAGTGAGTAATAGGTTCTTCACACCAAATATCAAATGATATTTTCACTCAGAAATGTGTTAGAAATCACATCTCTCTCCCACTTCTCTTCGAACAAAATTAGCAAGAGATTGTAATGGACACGTTCCAGATTAATAATCCCATCATTTGGATTAGTCATAAATTAAAACAGGTGAGAAACACTGACCTCTACCTGCTGTTGTTGGTCTTTGTGTGCAATATTCAGAAAACAATTGTTTATGTCCTATTTAAGAATGTGTGTTCATCATGATTAACCCGGGCCTCAGGAGGTCTGAAGTGATCCTGAACACCTCTGGACAGTTCTTTTCTCCATTCACACTAACATTCACACCTTTAGTTGATTTCTTTTCACCAAACAATTAACGAATCCCGCAAAGTTTTTGAGAGCAGGGCTTTGAACCAGCAAACATTTGGTCCTTTTTACGTGCGATTGGCTAACGCTGTATATGTTCCTCACCTGTTCTTTTTTATGGCTCTGTGATTTTGTTCAGTTCATCGTGAACTGACTTTAACGTCTGTCATTAGAGCCGAGGTTCTTCAGGTGAACCTCAGCAGCTGCTGCCTTCAGACAGCACTGCTTTGTCTGGTTAAACATACGCTGGTGTGTTTCACCAGCCAGTGTGTGTCAGAAGTGCTGACTTATTAATAGTTAGATTTTCTCCTCCAGTCAGTATGAACATTTAGAGCCGGCTGTGGGTTTTCCCCTCCATGCCAGCGGGGGAGGAGGGGGAAGATGATGGAGGAGAAGGGAGGGCACTGGGTTTGTTTTTCAAAGGCCAAGCCTGGAGAATGTATTATGAATGAACATCCTCTCAGTGTCCTCATCACCAGTTTAATCTGTATTGATGCTTTAATTGAGTGTGTGTGTGTGTGTATGTATTTGTTCATTATGGAGACTTTTTTTTAAAACAAAGCATCAAATTCACATTTAGAACGACTGAAAAATAATTGTTTTGTTTTAGATGACGAGTGTTTTGACGGGAACACGACAGCGCCATCTCTTCACGTGCACACTCAGCTTTAATATCATTCGCTCTCAATTCTCTCACCAGGTTGTTGCACCTCCAGGTGGACGCGATTGTTGAACCAAATGTAAAGATAATCATTCTTCATTGGGCCTTCTATATAACTGTAGTAGAGCTTTGGCTCCACCACTGGCACTGGGAACTGATTCAAAAAATCTAATGCACAGAGCAATTGAACTGTAATAGAGGTGTGGTTGTGACCTTTGACCTCAGGGCATCTTCTTCCTTTTTTTAAATTTCATTAATGATTATTTTTCCAGTAAAAACATGGCCGACCTTTGACCTGGTCTTCTCTGCACTTCCTCACACACTGAGTTGATTGATTTAAAATAGCAAACAGCAAACAAGCCTTGAATGCTCCCGTGCTTCCATTCAGGTTTCCTGTCAGTGATTGGCAGATGATTATCTCAGTGGCTCCGTGCACCAAATAGGCAAGCTGTGTTTAGACCTGCCCTGATTGGCTGAGAATTGACGGCACAGTAATTGTCACCTCCACAGGGGTCGATCGGTCAGAATAATAATAACAACGTGTCATTGGGCTCCTTTCTGTTCTCAGCTGCTCCATTCATCATGACTCTGAATCAGCCTGAGAACCAGACCTGTGGTCAAGGTAACGGCAGCAGCAGCAGCTCTGGACACAGGCACCGGTAATGACCAGAATATGGAGGAACCATGGAAACTGGTTTATTTAGATAAAAAAAAAACAAACAAACAAACAAACGGACCATTAAAATCTGCAACAATCATCACTTCACAGGAACAGACTCACTGTACAAACTAAGTACAGTGGGAAAAGTGATACATGTTTAACATCCTGGGAAGCTCAGGAATGATGGACGGATGGATGGATGGATGGACAAATGGAGGAATGATGGATGGATGAATGGATGGATGGATGGATGGACTCCACTTCCAATCTCTAACAGGTTCCATTTCAACAGAGAAGCCCAGCTGATGAACCAGATGACCCCACAGAGCTGAGTCCGCCTCCTTGCTTCCTCCCCCTCCCTTCCCCTCTTCTCCATCATTTCTCCTGCTCTCCCCACAGTCGTCCTACTGTAAAACATTTGCCATGCTCCTTTGCACAGGGAATGCTATTTCCGTGACAAAGCCCACCCCCATCTCCTCCCTTTACCCGCTCCTGCACCCCCACCACTCTGACCCATTTCTTATGTTGATCAGACACAGGGTGGAGTGATGCACACTGCTGTGCTGCTGCTGCTGCTGCTGCTGCTGCTGAGGAATCTCCCCCTCAGGCTCAGAGCAGCACAGGACTTTACACATTCATGAACTGAGTAGGAAGACCCGGCCTTTGTGTCACTTCCCTCCAGCTGTGTTTGGATGCATGATATAAGCAGCGACTGCTGTAAGGGAGCTCACAGAGCACAGATAAATAAAAACACTGAACGATTTGTGAGTAAAAAGAACATTTAGGATTTAAATGAGCTTTTGTGGAGGAAGAAAGGTCTTTGAGCTGAGTTAGAAACGTGAGACGGGAATCAAACAAATATCAGGATTTAAGGGTCCATTATAAGAAAAATGCGATGCTATGAGGACGCTGCTAATAAGTTGCATACATAGTGATGTAACGTTTATTATATATTTATATCGTTTATATTTAGAAGTTTTTATGTTGGTTCTATCATTAAGCGCTAAAAAAAGGTTCGGGACCGCTGATTGAAGACACTGAAAATAGGTGAAAAGTTGTAGTTTCAACTTTATGGCCCAGGAAACACTGTGAGAAAAGAAATACGTGGAAGTCTGTGGAGTCTTTGTTGAAAATCAATTTTTTTCTTCATTTCTTTTCCAGCATATGATATCACTCAGTAAGCATTTCCCTTTTTTATTTTTGGAGCCACAGGAGACTCAGGAGTGTGTGATGTATGTGTGTGTGTGTGTGTGTGTGTGTGAGAACAGAGGAGAACGGGGGGAAAATGAGAAGT
>NC_024311.1:7235821-7239909 GCF_000523025.1 Cynoglossus semilaevis | reverse complement strand
AGAGGCACAAAGACTTCCACAGGGTCCACAGACCTGGGTTCTCATCTGATAGTCCTGTCTTCACCTGGTTTCAGTCAGAGCCCAGTATTTTTTTAATTATTTTTTTCACTTATGTGTCTGAACCTGCAGGTCTGGAAATGTGCTCGATGTAAACGTTTAGGTAGAGTGTGCAGTAAAACTAAAACTACAATTAAACTTATTCAATGCTAATAATGCTAACTAAATTCATTGTTAGCATTAGCTCAAAGAAACAAAGACTTGTAATAAACCTGTTAAAGTTGATGAGTCTTGAGTTGCCCAGCGTTAACAAAACCGTCCACGGTGGTTAGACCTGGTCCACCTCTGAAGTGTGGGCAGCTGACGTATCTGGACTGGCAGCGATTTAGCTTCAAACTGAGTTTGTTAGCCAAACACATCTGATCCTCCGTCAGCTGCAGTGGATGTGCCGACCACATCCCTCTGACACACCAGGATGGAATGAGGAAAAATGGGTTGTGGCAAAATCAGGCAGAAATAAAAAAAAAAAAAGAGAGTGCTGAGCTCTTCCTGTCAGTCATGTGACCTGCAGCTTGAGGAACAACAACTGAGGGGGAGCTGTCTGAAACCCATGAACCTCAACTTTAACATCGAATCGCCAGTTGTAGTTAGAAATAACTGAAAATATAACTTTTAAACTTTTAATTTGTTTTGTTTTTTTACTGATTTATCCTTGATTTGGTTCTGGTCCCTGTCACCTGGTCCATTGTGGGCTACACCGTTTGTCTGAATCAGGAATGTTGTAGCTAACGTTATTCTTGTGGCATGCAAACATTAATAATATAAAATACTGCCACCTACTGGACTGGAGAGTGTACATTAGTTAGACTGATGTTCCAGAAATTAGCAAACCTAGACTGATGTGATCAAAGGTGCTATTATTTAGCAAACTATTATCAATAATATGTATCATTATTATTAATAATTATTATTATTATTACTGTATTTTTTTGTCCTAAATCTATCTATCTGATTAAACCATTGGTGTTTGTTTCAAGTTGAACGAGGACCTTCAGGTGTGTGTGTGTGTGTGTGTGTGTGTGTGTGTGTGTGTGCATCACATCTATGGAGACAGCACATGTGCCACACATGCATCCTTCACATGTCAGGTCTAAGCACACGGTAACACAGAGATCATTCATTTTTAAAGGTGCATATATATTCCGTGGGTGTTGATTGACAGCATGTGCAGAGGCCGGGGGTTTGGCCACATATGGCTTAGATAAAATGACAGGTGTAAGACTCCACCAAATGTAACAGCTTCTTTGTAGTCTGGCTGCTGGTCGCCATGAAACCTGGTTCCAGCTGAAGGAAATCAGCAGGACCTGATTTAATACCAGGAGCCGAGTCCTGGTCACGGAGTCACAGGTTCAGACCAGTAATGAGGGGAAATCACTGCACACTCTCAGACACTGCACTGCACGGCACTGCACTGTACTACAGTACAGTACACTAGATTACACTGCACTTCACTACAATACAGTACACTACACTACACTTGACTACACTACAGCACAGCACAGTACAGTAACTTGTAATTCACTTCACATCACTGCACTCCCATCTGGTCATTTATATTTTTTCCTATTTAAATCTCTAATGTACAGCTACTGTAGATTAACACATTAACACAACATCAAATTCCCATCACAGATCACTGCTTATTTATTAAAACATTTTATTTTTTCATAAAACCTTTGCTTGATTCTTGACAATGAAAACATATTATAAATGCATTCAAATAATGAGTTTCCCAAATCAAGTGCAGTGCATGGCAGCACAGCAAAGGAAAACGGCGCTGACGTGTAATTTTATTTTCTTTTGTAGGATTTACTGTGTTTTAATAAGTCTGAGTGGAGGTTTGAAGAAATAGCTCTAAATATGTCAATACCTGAAGGGGGAGGGGCACATTAACTGTGGTCTCTGAAGAAGCTTTATTTAGAGATAAATTGGGGAAAATGCCGTTAATCTGAAAATTTATGTCCTGTGACTTTTCGAAAGAAATTAGAGTCAGCAGGTCGTGTCAACAGGACGGTTTGACGACAAGGCACGATGGTGGGACTCAAAGGAAAGACTCTCAGAGACCGAGGGACCTTGTGTCCAGCTGTGAATTTTGACATTTCATGTGATGTAGTTGGTCTATTTGTTCATCTCATAAATGAAACACCATCAGAGTTGATGGTCAACGATCACAGGCCGTGGTTACAGTAGTAAATATGGTTGCTGCTCATGTCAGTGTGTGTGTCAACTGTTAGAACATCAGTTTAATTACTTTATAATCAGTATTAATGTCACGGTCACTCGATATCATAATGAACTGCGGCATTAAGCGCTACGCTTCATTTATTGTGACGTTTCCTGATTGCCGTCAGAAAACAATAGGTCGGAACTATAGTTAAGCGCACCTCAAACGGAACAAAAACAAAGTGACACAGCACCCGCTCGTTGCCGCGCGTGTTACTCGGTTTTCGGTCCCTGAGCCCAAGTGAGTAAAATGGCAGAAGAAGAACAAAATAACAGTGAGTAAAATGGCAGAAGAAGAACAAGCGTCATAAATCAGCCTTGTGGGATTATTTTGTCTACAGAAAAATAACCATGGTGTCGTTGTGGATTACGGATTACCAACATGTAAAGTACGCCATAAATAAACTGCAGTGAAAGGAGGGAATACAACCAAAAACCGGACAACCGCCAGACTTTGTTGGCCAGGTAAATACACATTAACTCGATTAAATGACGTCAGTGTTTTCCTAACTTTACATGAACTGGTAAGAAGTTATATGTTAGCGTGTCATTTGCAAATTGAATACCTGTACGACATCGTTCCGGTTTTTAGTGCAACGTAAGTTACACTGCGTTTACCTACGTAAGCTACGCTGTACTGTTCGTAAGTAAACGCAGCGTGAGGGCATATATAGTGTCAGTTTTTTAAATCACGATTAATCATGATTAATTATGATCATGTTTAATCATGATTACTGTTGCTTGGGGCCTAAGCTGGGCCTAAGCTGAGCTCCCCGTTCCACAGACAGACATCTGTACTGTACTGTGTGTTGAACTGTATACTGTACGTGAAGTGAAAATGTGTAACACCTTTCTGCAACTTGGAAAATACGAGGCTGGTCTAAAAAAGCAGCTGCAGAAACTCTTCAACAGTCACACGGCGGTCATGGTTGTAAAGCACGACCTCTCCGGTGAGTTTGACCTGCTCCACTTTGATGTTTTCATCTAGCCTTCAGTTTGAAATTGCTAGGGAGTTTTTTGCATCCTTCTCAAAAATCTGTAACACATTTATCTGTGAGAAAAACAGATACTCGGAGAAAGAAAAAGACTGCGTTTGTTAAAGAACTGAGCAGGAATTTGGACGAAGTCAACCAATCCTGTGGCTTTATTGGACGGCCTTGTTGACGAGTTAAATGTCACTCTGATGATGAAGATAAATGGCGATAATGGCTAATTATTTGAACCACACTCAAATGTTAATGTAAAGGATTTTTGACGTCGTGCCAAACAGTTCCTTCATTACACACACCTGGAAAACGTTGACTGTAGGTCAGGCAGATTTATAAAGGCAGTTCTGTTCAGCATTTCTGTTGTGTTGAGTTTTCACATGTGACCCAGGAGAAGGTCTTCCTGGGAATATGGTTTCCATTATCGTGGTCATTATGTTACCTACGGTTAATCCCTTAAACCACATGTACGTAAAATATACCATCGTGGCTGGAAAAACAAATGGATTCAATGAACATTAGTTGTGGGCACGCCATTGTCTAACTCCATGTTTGTTAGGCTGCCAGAAAAGAAAACATGTTCAACATTTGAGGTAGTGGGTCGACAAAACTACATTAGGATATTTCATAAAACATGTTTAAAACTAGAGATGTTTGATATTAACTTTTTGCTAATATCCGATATACGGAATTTGGATCAAATTTTGGATCAAATAACATGTTAGTTATACAGTTATACGTAGTTATACATAATCAACTCAGTGATTCAGCATCACATCACTGTATCTGCTTCTTCATCGTTGGGCTAAATGCCACATTAGT
>NC_024311.1:7228356-7235797 GCF_000523025.1 Cynoglossus semilaevis | reverse complement strand
ATCACTGCATTATTTATTATATTGACTTGACTTCAGAATCATCATTCAGCTGAGCCATCACAGGAGGCATTTTTAACCAGGCACATTTTGTGTACTCCTGATTATGTGCCCTTGTCTGACCAACAGGGCTGTAATGTCACAAAATAATTCACTCATTATTTCTCATTAAAATGAAAGGAAATAAACATTAGCTTTTCCTTTTAAACTTTTAAATGAACGCAAGTTATACCTTTGCTACATGTATTCAGTGGCAATAGTGTCAAAATTCAGCCAGCGGTCAAATGCATTTTAATGATCTTTACATGAGGAAAATAAATGAAATTTGTGGACTGTAGACTTCAGATATGGGTCACATATGTGCGATAAAAGTGGGATTTGGGCCACTATGGCCTGTAGTCTTAGAGTCTCCAGTGAAACGTATCCAAAATCTGCTATGTTTTGACCTGTTTTATGTTTCCTGTCTTGTCCTTCCCGGCTACCTGTCTCCCCCCATCGTTAGCTTCACCTCCCACTCCTGCCTCCTGTGTTTTCCCTCCTGCCAGCCTTCATAGCAATCAGCCTCATTACCTCACCTGTTCTTCTGTGTGTGTGTGTGTCTATATATATATATATATACATATATATATATATATATATATGTATGACTCACATTGTCTCTGCTGGTCCGTTCTGTGTGTCACCAGTAACCCAAATACGTGTTAACACACTCAGAATGCATATCACCTGAGGCATTCCACAAACCAAAGACCGTTCAAATGTTAGGCAACAGGACTAACCACTGTAACACTGTGTGGTTGTCTCCTGAGCCAACTCTCCTACATTTGTGAGACAAAGAACATTTGGGGGATGGAGGGGTAGAAGGGAGGAAGGTCCTGTTGTGGGTGAGTGCTTTGGAGACTAAAAGCCTGTGTTACAAATTTAATGGTCCAGAAACAACACATTAGCAAACTCTCCTGACTACATATAAAGTATGAGAGCCCATGTGGGCAGATCAGAGTGGAGCAGCAGAAGCAGTAAGTCTTTATGCAGTTCGTTCGTTACGCTACCGCACTGTGAGTGTTACGACACGGCGATCATGTTAGGTTTTAATCTAAATAATCACAGATGAGTGCAATTGTGGAAAGTGGTAATTGTTTTTCTTATTAAAGAAAATCATGATTAATCAAGATAAGTCAACTAAATGTGACAGAAACCTTTGTTGTTAAAGGTGAATGCGATGTGGATAAAGCAGACTTTTCCGGTGCTTCTGTTACAGTGGGTAAAGTGCAACATAGTTTTCTTGTTATCTCATCCATGACCAACCTGCTGTGAAAAGACAGCACGTTGAAAAATGAGGGAAAAATGTGATTTTTTTTCTTTTGCACACTTTGTTCCTGGCTTGGTTAACTTTAGTTAAGTCACCTAATATTCTGAAAATCATCTTAGTTACATGATGGCACTAGGGTTAAACTAATCTGATATTAGTAGGGATGGCTTGATAGGTGGAAACACCTTCAAACTACCACATCCTTTGGTGTTTGATAAATCAAAGGACAAAAGGATTTCAATAAATAAATAACTTTTAGCGGCAAAGTAACAGCAACATAAATAAGAAAATACACTCAGAAATATATGAAGTCTGTTCTGTGTTTAACACAGAATAAGGAAACCAATGAAAATGGAAACAGGTAGGCACATACATCATCAGCATAGGGTCACAAACTTTAGTTCCGAGCTAGCTAAGAGAATTGAGAAGTTTATCTGAATACATTACTCGTCATCTCCTCCATGTTTCAGTCTGCTCTTCTTCTTCAGAGAATTGCTTCTGTTGAATTCTGGAGATTGACCTTTGACACCAGGTCACGACCTGCTTCTTTGTCTGGTCTAAGGACTGAAATCCACTTCCTTTAAATGTTCTTTCAGTTTTGGGAAAAAAGAAAAAAAGTCACATGGAGACAGATGAATCTGTTTTGTACATTCATGAGCAATGTTGTTTTAATCCTTGTTAGGCTTCTGTGATTGGGTTGGTATTATTATCCACACAGAAAATGGATTGGGCTATTAACAAAACCACTTGTAAGATGCACACTCTCTGTACCGTTCAAACACATTGTTGCTTAATTTCTCTCAATTTTTGGTATTGTTTGAGTTGCGGGATTTAAGGAGTCGATACCAATATCAGTAGAGGCTTATACGTAAGCGTAGCAGGTGTTTAAATAGAACAGGAAGTCAGAATATGCACATCATCACATCTGCTGAATGTAGTGGTGTGACTTAAACTTGGTGCGGCTTTATATCCATGTATAAGAAAAAACTGGACCTCATTCAAAGTTATGTGCACAAATGTGTTGTGATTTTGCACAGAATAAATAGCTTCTCCAGATCAACATTTTTTTTATTGCATGCGAGTGAGAGACAGATTGTTGTAGGTAATTAGGTCATATGTCTGTTATCTGAATGTTCATATAAAGACATCTGTTTATAGCATGAGAATCAAGCCTAAAAAATGGCTCAAATTGTTAAACTAACAAGTAGTTTCATTTTAGACAAATGATTCAGTAGTGGTTCAGACCAACGTAAGCCTGGGACACACCACTCATCTATCACAGTTCTTTTCTGGTCATCTGTAGTCACAGATAAATATGGATTAAACAAACATTTTTGTTGTTTAACTTTAACTTAACACCTGTATTTATCCATACTGATTCAGTCGTCAACCAAAATTTGTTCTACTTAATCTTGACCTTCACTTATTGTTCAATATGACCATTTGATAAATGGGGTTAATTGCAAACCAATCTATTGAAAATAATTATTTTAATGGTTTCTCACTGCTAGTATGTATGAAATAGGTTGTGTTTACATTTTCTAGCTTGCATCAATGGGAAGTTGTAAACAAATTTCAAGTAAAATTAATTATAAAAATAAAATAATAATGAATTTCAAACTTGTGCATCACACATTCATGTGCAATCTCCAAGCACAGATTTGTTTGCACACATTGCTCGTGAATCAGGCCCAGTTTTTCTGCTATTGTGGTTTGTGATTTGGTTGAACATTTTCTGCAATTTTCTCTCCAGTGTTTTTAAAATACTCTGTGAAACAACAGCTCAGTTGATAAACTAGTTTTTTTCACACAAGCTGGGTGAGGCAGCATGCTATCTGCCTGTATCCACCCACTCCCATACTCTGCGGAAGATGTTTCTGGCCTTTTGAAAGATGTTCTTCTGTGGAGCCTCCTCGGGGCTCATCTTGACATCATCTTTATCCATGGGGTTGATGGCACTTTTGTTGCTAAAGTTTGAGGGAACAGAGGCTGCAGCTCCATCAGTTTGGCCAACGTCAGCTGTAGCTTTATCAATGGAACCTGTTCCTCCTGTGTTTCTAGGAGAGTCCATCTCTTTAGTCTTGGACAGGCTGCATTGTTCTGTTACTCCATCATTACAGGGAGCTGTTGCTGTCGAGGATTTGTGTGAACAGTCATGTTTGGGTTTATTTGCGTGTGAAAATTTTGAATAACCCCATCCGCAATCTGACTCCTCATCAGGATTTGTTTCGCTGGTCTGAGACCTGCTGGATTCCCTCCAGGTCTCCAGGGGAGATGACTTTGTTACAAAATGTTTGGAAAAATCCCCCAAAGAATCACACTCTTTATTTGACGTTTCAGAATTTAGTGGCCCGGTAGTTTCGTCTAAATTATCCAGTGGAGAAACCACCATGAGGTCGAGAGCATTGTCACCGTAGGAGCTGGTTTCCAGTGAATCTACCATGTGGACCATTGTCACATAGTGATGTGTAAGTGCATCACTGGGGATAATCCTGTTTTGAGCCTCTAGTTGGAGACAAGATTTTAAGAGATCTAAAAACACCATTCTGTCCTTATACTCCAGATCATTTTGTTTTACTCGACCGTTGACTACTTCACATTCTAAATTGTAACAGGAAACACCAGAAAAAACTCGTTTGACATGGTTCTCTTTCCGATATTCCCCTGGTGTCCTCAGTCTCCACCCAATCCCTGGATCAAAAATGAAAAATTTCCGGCTGTATTTTCCGGCGAGCAGCATTTCATTGGACGGCCAACCTAGCAGACACAACACGGTTTCCATCCAATTGTAAGGACATTTGTAAGGAAAGAGGCTGTATCCAAAGTAGAGATGTGCCATAATGCAGCCCACTGACCACATGTCGACTGCCTCTGACAAAGGCAGGCCCAGGTTGACTTCTGGAGCCCTGTATGAAAGATTCTGAATGATCTCTGTGTCTTCCCTTCGCCAAATCGGAAGTGCCATACCAAAGTCGATAACTTTGATCCTGAATGGCTCCTCTCTGTGGTTGACCAGCATTATGTTGTTGGGTTTCAAGTCCCTGTGCATGATGCCAATGCTGTTAAGAGCTTCAAGAGCAACCAGAATCTGGTGGGTTATTGGGCGGATTTCATTTAGACTTAGCGGCAGCCCGTTCCTCTCGTCCATCAGGTCCAAAAGGCTCCTGTCCAGCATTTCAAAGGCCATGCAAGCCAAGCAATCAGAGCGGAAGACTTCGATGAATCGGACTATGTTCTTTTTGTCGGGGTCCAGGGCTCGGACCGCTTGTATTATTTCTAACTCGTGCTGAAAGCTCTCTTCGTCCTGTCCTTTATGGATTTTTATTGCCACCACCTCGGATGTATTCACATTTACACACTTGATGACCTGAGCGTAAGCCCCCTCACCTTGAATTCCCATGACCTGATATAAGGCATTGCTACTGTACAGTAACATGCTTTTGTCATGTGATGCAGTGATCAACTTCATACACTTGTAGTTCAGTCTAATGAGGCCGTGGTGTCTGGCAGCGTCTCGAAAACATTAGTTTGCATCGCTGCATTTTTTTTCCCAGTCTTCTTCTAAATGTCACTGTTGCTCCTGATTGGTCCTTTCTGGTGACACTGCAGTTTTTTAAAAACACTATTTAGTCCAGCTCTGCATAATTCCTCCTCCAACTTATTTCTGAAGTTGGTCAGAAGGTTGGACTTAAAATGCATGCTCTCATTTAAGGGATGGATATTAAATGTGTAATTAAATAATGATGTAATCGTTTAGTAGGGCACATCAAAGGCCTAGCATGTGCTAATTTTAGTTGTAAGTAAAGGTCTATTCATTAAACAGTTCTTTACTGGCTTCTTGTTTTCCAATGATGTTGGTGATTTAGAATCTGACTCTTACTGTATCAGCCCAAGATAAACGTCATCCATAAAACATGAGGTGCTCATGATGGCCTGGTTATGCATTAGTCATGTGTGACATTAGTGTTACATAATGAGAATGAAAGATTTATGCCACGTACGACCAAATGTGTCGTCTGCCCTTTTCATAGCACACGTCGGACAATCTGCTGCTTTTACAACACGAGTAAATAAAAGATGACACTGAAGTCAGATGTCGCTCTCGCTGAACCCACAGTTTTTGTAAACACGTGAGTTTGACCTAATGGTTGAAAAAAAAACATTCTCCATGTTAGAGTCAGAGTAGTAGTTAAAAGATTAAATTTCGCTTCACTCATTAATCAGCACTTATACAAATAACCTGATAAATATCTGCTGCTAAATGTACACCATCAAAATGTCCTGAATATAGAGAAAAAAAAAGATACCATGTGAAGTATTTCTCGGAGTACAGTATATATGGATGATGCAGTCATGTATGTATTCATAATTATACTGGCAAGCCAGGGTTGTCTACAGCTGTAGGGATAAAGTTAAACATACCACATAATTTAATGAACCATTAGATTAATTTAATGATCCAAAATGTTCTGTTTGTTATTGTGACCGCCGTCAGTCTGTATATATGTATATTAATTGTAGAAGAACGAAATGCAACATAAATATTTATTTACTCATAAATAAAGACCAAGGAGGGGTGTAGGCCTGTGTCTCGGTCAGCCCATGAAGCCGTCTCTGTTTCAGAAACTGTAATTTTCTCCAATCTTGACTCATTCTTTTCAAATGAATGCCAGTCTCCCAGAGCCAGGAATGGTTTTGTGTAACAACCCACCAGCTCAGTGACACCTCCTTTTATCTCCTTCTCCTTCTACCATTAAAGAGAACATAACACTCAGCCATCCACCCCCACTTTCACACAGTCGGTTACTCCGTTTGTGTGTTTGTGTGTCTATCCATTTCCTTTCATTCCACCCCTGTCCGACAGACAGAATGCCCCCATGGCTCAGTGTCGTCATAGTTCCAGCCCAGTTTCTTCTCCACGGTCAGTAAAAGTGCACCCACCCACCTGCCTCACCCTCATTCTCTGACTTCCACCTGGGCTCCCGCTCATGTAATCCACACAGATACTTGCAGTTCGTGCTCATGTTTCATTGGCCACTGTACATTTACTACAACAGAGTGTTTCTTCTGGACTTAACCTGGGGTGATTTCAGGGACTTTCAGTCAGCCATGGTGGGATTCAAATCTGCAGGTCTCTTAACACCTGGTCCAGACTGTCTGTATAATCCAGATCTCAACTGTTTTTAATCCATTTAAAACCACTTTTATTTGTGAAGCACATTTAAAAGCAACAGACTTTTATGTTATAATAAAACAGAGGCATAAAAACAAGGGAGAACGACAGTGAAGTAGGAATAACAGCCAACTGTATGTACGTTAAAGTAAAGCCATCCATACCTTATTAAAGGCAGTTGAAACAGAATAGATTTAAATCTATGGAGAGGTGAAGGAGACTGTCGAGTCAAACACCTGATCCCCCTGTGCTTTAGTCTGCTCTTCAGGACAACTATGAGCTGATCAGCTAGGATGTCGGATAATATCAGCCAACCGATATTATCGGCCTAACATTGGCATATTTATGTAATATCTGCAAGAATCGTTTTCCTATGATAATGAAAACCTGATAACGCAATGCCTGGGTTTCGCCAAGTGATGTGTCCTGAAAAAGGTTTAGGGGAAAAACGGCTTTATATGAAAGTGAAAGTCACTAGATGGCAGCATTGCAACTCATCTTATTAATCTATTTTAATAATCAGGAATCTGAAAACTCATAGAAAGTCAATGCAAAGAAACTAAGTCGGAATGTAGAGGCTAGGACTCAGTATCAGCCTATCAGTTATGTTGAGGAACTTCGACTATCTTTCTCACCCTTCCCCCTACTGTTTACCGTGTGTGTGTTCATGCATGCACGCCAGCGTGACCACTTTATCCTGCAGTTTGAATGGACAGACTCCACTTACCCACTGGTCAGTGGCGGAGGCCCGCTGGGTCAAAGGTAACTTAGGGACTATAGTGTGGCATCATGGGAGCTTCATGACAGGTCAAGAGAGAGGTCAGAGGCAAGAGGAGAGGACAACGAGCCAACAATAGAGGCGGTGGCATAAATTGAGAAGCACATTTTAAGAGAAATAAAGGTTTCCAGACAAAGGACTCGAGCGTCGGAGTGAAGGAATTCCAGGACGAGTGACTTCACTG
>NC_024311.1:7186341-7228319 GCF_000523025.1 Cynoglossus semilaevis | reverse complement strand
GGGTGAGATTTCTGCATCTGTAGCTTGAGACCTGTAGCTTTGCATTGACAAAACGAAGTTGTCTTCACTTCATTGATAATGACATCTTACATCAACACTTTGTCTCATTATCATCATAGAAACTTAACATCAGTCTTTTCCTGGCTTTTATTTTTATGGAAATAAATCTGGTTTCAATTAATAACAAAGACATACATCTTCATTTTGTGTTGCCATAGAGATAGAAAATGAGGTGATATTTCATCCATTTGGCCCAATTCTGTAGTTTTTTTCCCCTGTTATATTTTGTTTACAAAAACTTGAAACTTGACTTGGTCCATTACATAGAGAGAAATGACTTGTGAGCATCATAAAAACACATGACAGTATGACTAGTGCTGTGAAAAAAGAAGATAGAGTATTAGAAAGTAAAACTAATTGTCACGCCTGATCAGTGCAGGATTTGGCTCTCGTTCAAATCCAAGTGGGTAAGTATGGCAGCCACTGGGTTCTCTACCTGCACCCACACTGTCTGCCACAGCTGTCAGCAGAGGAACAATAACACTAGAAGCTTTTATGTGTACCTAAAATCTGCTCTACCTCCCACACTCTGTGCAGCTGCTTTTATGTGTGAATGTGTGTCTACATGTGTGTATTTTCAGGGTGACTGAATGTGTGGGAGTCGGCAGGCAGTCAAGATCCAGGCTACATTAGCCTGCAGCATAATGAACCTCTTCTCCAGTCTGGTGGCAGAGAAAAAAAAAAACAGGAAAAGAGAATGCGCCACCTCTCAAACGTTTACCTCCGCGCTGCCGAGGCCTTTCATAATCATATCTGTTACAATGCTTTTCAGTTTGCTGAAAAAAAGGGGAGATTTTAAATGATGTGTTAAGACATATCACACAGTTGGTAGAGCACAGACTGTCGACGCATTGCTGAAATCCTTAGGTTCAAATTCCTCTGGTTCATATCCAGCTCAAAGAAGAATACTTTTCTGGGTGGCTTGGTGGTTAAGTAAGTGGACATGTCCGGAAGGTCACAGGTTCGATTCCACTAGCCACCAGGTTCCACTGAGGTCTACTGATCAAAACCTGTTGTTTAATTAATTTGAACAGCAGTCCCTTTAAATTTGGTTAAAAATATTTTTTGATCTTGTATATTTTATATATATTATATTTTTTGCACTGATTTGAAAATGCCTCATTTTGGGGGTTCAATAATAATCTGATCAAATCAAAGGTAACACAGCTCAAATAAGAACTTGTTACATCACCTTGGTTTTAACATTTACCGACAGCCTTGGTAGTAATTCCTCCACAGAGGTAAAACCAAATTAGATGTTCAAAAATTAATTAAAGCATGAACTTTTTTAATTTTGACAGCCCTAGTTTCAACCGTTGATAAAACGAGTGCCAGCGTGTTCATCAAAAACTTGCTGTCAGCCAGGAGGTGCTGCATCGTGGGCACCTATCCCTAGTACTGACAGTTTGCTGCCCTTCTTTCACTGAAGTAGGTCAGATCAAATCACCATGCACTAATTATAAGAATTCTAGCCTCACCACAGATCAGCACAGAGCTGTGCCGCTGCTGCAACCTGCAAAACGCCCAATACTGTATACTGTTTCAACGATTACTGCAACAGTACCTCTGTGTCTAATTAAGGTGAAATTATAGGGGCGTGTGGGTGATTCTGAACAAAAGGCTGAAGTGCTTTTGATGAACCCTGAGGAATGCAGTGAAGGGAAAAACATGGAAACCTCTCGGAGTGATTCAGGGCCTCTGAGGATCCGGAAGCTCCGGAGAGAGTCACTTGAATTAGATTTTTTTAAAAGCACTGAAGTCAGCTGGCACAAGTTGGACAGGGTTGCCAGATCTGCAGGAAGAAAATGCGACCCAGACCATGAAAAAGAACCTAATGAAACCGGCCGGCCTCCTGATTGGTCCTCGGTTGATGTTGTCTCTATAAAGAGACAGATTTATCAGCTGCATGTGTTGCAGGAATCCTGTTTGAACCATACTCAGCTGAGCTGCCACCAACATGCCAAAAAACAAAACTACATTCTGTTTATGCTGCTGTTAAAATAAACTTTGAAACAAGTTTATTTGCTGGTGGTTTCTTAGAAGTTGGGTGGAAGCAGTCCTTTCTACTTTGTTGTTGTGACCAGTTTTCCTCTGCAGCCTTCCAATGAAGACCGACAGGTCACCGAGTTCATACAGTACATATTATGTTTAATCATATGTGCATTAAACATGTCAATCATTATAAAACTATAAAAACATCTTGTAAGGCATTTTGAACAGCTACTAAAGAAATACTTGTACAGGAACTGGGGCGTTTCTGCAGCCTTTGTTCGAATCATTGCAGTTGACTCTTTTTACTTGGTGTAGCTGTCGAACTCCTCACCACCATCAGTCCATTAATGTTACTGATGCAGTAAATACGTTCCAGAATGTGGTAAATGCCACCTTTATAAAGTCTAAGACCTACCTGCCTTATCCATCTGGTCTATCGTATCTGTCTTACAGTTTCTATGTAGTTGTTTAATATTTGATGGAGTTGTAGCAGCCAAGCTGAGCTCCGAGGAAGATGAAGCTGGCAGGACTCCAGGCTTCCAGGGAGAGACAGGATGAGAGGGGAGAAAAATGGAGAAAGACAGAGGGAAGGGGGATGAAAGAGAGGGCACGGGAACAGAAGTCAGACAGATGGGTGTTAGAGCTCAACGATCGACTGAGGACAGATCACACCGAACATCACGGATCGACTCAGGGGGGCGGCTAGGAGAATCAGAGGAAATGGACAGAGGAAAAAGAAGAACACTATGGATTCTGGGGGCAGTGGGTTTTGGGTTAGCTTAGCTCAGCTTAGCTTCACAAACGTCGAACACAGGGGGTTTAACGATGATTATAATTCATTAACATACTGTTGCCTGGCTGCTGCTGTGTCACAGTATAAAATGGATGTCCACAACAGTTGGTCTTCGATCAAAACCACAGAAACACAATGTTTCTAATCTACACTGTTGTCTGGTCTGACCTGCACCAGGAATTTCATTTATCATCACATTGACAGAAGGTCATGTAGCGGTCACAATTCTTGAAACTATATATGAAATAATCAGATATTTAATGTGTAACGGAGAAGAACCAACAGAAGTTTAACGCCAACTGCACACAGTTGTTGTTGTTGTTGTTGTTGTGGGGCCTTAAGAACGTAACCATCTGTAACATGGTGTGAAATTGTTGTTGTTGTGGGGCCTTAAGAACGACATCTGTAACATGGTGTGAAGCCCCAAAGAAAACATTTTTGTGGCTTAAAACAGAGGTCCCAAACCTTTTTTTGTACCAAGGAACGGTCGGCCGGTATCAGCCGTCACTGTGGACCGGTATTACCACATCATCGTTGAAGGATCATTACATTTTAGACTTTATTCTGTTAGTATCAGAGTCTGAATGACCTTTGACCTTTTGTTTTGAAACACTGACAGATTATCTTTGAATGAAAACAGTAAAGAGATATGACTGGATTCTTTTAGAATGTAGTAAATCAATAAAACTGAAGTCCATTTTTTTCATTGTGTCACACTGCGGCCCGGTACCAAATGACCCACTGACTGGCACCAGTCCCCGCACTGGGAGCTGAGTACCCCTGACATAAATTATGATGATTTAGGATCTAAATGTAACAACCAGAGTTAAAAAGTGTGCTAATGGTTTGCGTTGGAATTCCAATGTTCAAATTAGCACATTGCATCAGTGTCTGCTTGTGTTTGTTTGGCCAGGCCCGATCCTAGGCCTCTGGAGAAAAGGAGGCTGCGGAGCAGTCAAGCTGCTCCCTCTGCCAGGCAGATGGCACTGGAGAACGGAGGAGAGCCGTGAGGGTCCGAGGGTTGATGAAGAATAAGAAGAAAGCAAGAGTAGGAGAGGGTAATGGGGTAAGAATGTGCAGGCAGACTGACTTCATGGGAAAATATTAGTTTCTGACTGACATCAGGTGAGCTGCAGCGCAATATTTATTGACTGGATGACAAAAAGAAGAAGATCAGAGCTACAACTTTTTTGATCCGGTTCTTTTGGCTTGACTGGATGTACAAAGAGGCGACTCTTTCGGCTCCCAAATGACTTTTTGTTTTTTTCTCACTTAAAATGAACGCAAAAAACTAAAATGTGTTTTTTTAAGGATAAACTAAAATAACAGGCATATGTCAGTGTGCTAGCAAAAAGAAATTATCTAAAAAAAAACACATGGTCAAATTGATTTTTTGTTGAAAATGTGCAACATCCCAAACTCTCCACCAACTGGCAGTTGTTTGATTAACTGCCCGCCTCCTTAACTGACTGCTGTGGTAAAAAAGCCAGTCCATAGTCTTACCAGTACAGTGTGTTGTTGCTTTGACATGTTGTCAAAGTGAGTTTGCATTTCACACAGTACGAATCCCACAGCACGGTTCTCAGAGAGTCTGAAAGTGTGTTGCAACTGCAGGAACGTTCCCCCAAATATTAGAAAAATCTCACACAGAGAAGTGGAGGGAACATCAACACTCGCAGCTCGTGGGGGGTGTGAACGGTATCTGCTGCTGCCATGTCTGGACGTCAGTGCAGATGTTGGTTTAAACACAATAAACCCAGTTATAGTGGCAGAAACTGATCAGCAACTCCTGTGCGACAGAGTCTGTAGATAGTACCATCGTAAAAATGTTGTAACTTTGGAAATTTGATGGTTGACAGTTTGGTTTTATTGGAAACAAGACCAGAAATGATTGTCTAGTTTAAAGATATAATTTAAATGAAATTTATCAACAGATTAGTATTTTACTGCTCCTACTTCGTCAAACACTCCCGTCGAGTGTCATCTGCCCGGCGGATGAATTAATCATGGAAGTGGCCCAGTGCCACCAAAATCAGGAAACGCTGTCAGTCATTCACCCAACAGCATCAACCCTCCACCATCTGTTCACATGGGCTGTTTCTAGCTGAGCTGCTGCTGGCACCACATTCATATGCATGTCTCCAGTAATGAGAACACAAGCTAAGTTAGGCACTGTGATAAAATGTTTGTTCGGATCTATTTCCATTGATGGAATGTGGGAGGAACAGTCTAGAAACCACAGTCCTACCAAAATATGATTTTCGTCCTGGGCCAGAGCAAAAATGACACGTGACATATGTTTCACCAACATGTACAGATCCAACAGTCAAAGAAGAACTGGACACTTCCTGTTACACATTCATCTTCAACTATGTTTTTAGGGGCTAATTGTTAGCAGTTACCTGTAAAAAATAATCAACTGTCAACAGCCACTCCTGAGTCACGTTTGCTGTGTGTAGGTGTTTAGCCAAATTGGCACAAGTAGCCGTAGTAGCCAAGTTTGCGTGAACACAACAAATTTGGTTTAATAAAAATTGGCAGCAGAAGGATTAGCAGACGTAGCTTGAAGTCAAAGTTAGTATCGTCAGCAACCAAGTAGTAGAAATAGTCCAAAAGGAGCACAATTTGCCAAATATTTAGAAGTTATACTTTGGCCTAAGCATCAAAAGTACCACTGCGGTCATAGAAGTATTTTTGAGAACTAGCTGAAGTAGCAAAAGTGGCTAAAGTTCAAAAAGTACAGTTTAAGTAGCCAAGTTAGCAATGCCCACGTAGTGAAAGGGCAGCAGTCTATGTGGAGCTCTAGCTATTGTCACGTTGTCATTGTGGCCTTGAATTTATACTTTATTTGACCTAAAATCATGTGTGAGTTATTAAGTTTAGACAAATGTATTTAAAAAATGCATATGCAGTGTGTGTGTGTGTGTGTGTGTGTGTGTGTGTTGACATTTTTGCGTCTACCTACGCTCACATGAAGAATGCCAGACATGTTCAACTCTGACGTCTCACATCATCTACAACACAATACTTCTTCTACAGCCACAAGATTGATGTTCTCTCTTCTGAACGGCTCTCACAATAAGTCCTTTAGGAGGCGATGTGCTGGGTCAGATCACAGTGGACGGGGTCAGAGGTCCCACCACCTTTGGTGACATTTTAACCTCCACTCCCCAGACCCAAATCCCCTGAACTGCAACAGTTTTGTGCTTGGCTGGACACTGATTGAACTGAGTACGAGTACGATTCCACAGAGAGTCTGGGTCTGTAGGGAAGTAGGAGGACAGAGTAGAGTTTTAATCATCATTTAATCATTCTTCTAATCACTTTAGTCAGGGTACGTTTTTACACTTTTTTATTAATTTTATTAATTAAAAACTTTCATTTTTTATTGGACTCTTCAGCCGTTTGTTTTTTTAATTTCAAGCCACAACATTGTTGACAAAAGTGTTTATTGAACGTCTAACATGGGAAAGTCACACTGTTTTTAATACAAACCAAAAAAAAGCCATACTTTTCTATTTGTATAATTTTTTTGTTATATATAAAGTCTGATTAATCACAAGTAGCTGTTGATTAATCACAATAATTGTGCACTAACTACAACCACTTGGACTGACAGAGATTATTTTAAAGACAATATGATTAATTGTTAGCAATGCACTAGAACATTAGCATAAAGATTCCCCTGCACCACGCTCTCCCCCCCGCACACCCCCGGGGGTTTTGATTCTCACTTAATAGGAGAAAATCTCTTCCTCCTGAGGTTTTTTTTAGCTATGGTTGCAGGGGGGAGTGTGAAGAGACGAGGTAGCCTTGTGTGCTAATCGTTACATGCTGTCACGCCGTCCAATGGGAATTGAAATCACAAGTGACAGCGAGAGAAAATATGTCCTATTACATCTGACTGCGGAAAAATAGTCTATGTGTAGGAGGTGGGGTTGGAAAGGGTTTTTTGCCCTCACTGGATTTTACACATTGAATCTGAAGAAAATACCCATAAAAAACTCTGTGATGACTGACATAATCATGAAGGTGTATTTATTGCAGTGGCTTATATTGGAATAAAATTAGTTTAAAAAAAGCAGCATGTCGTCAGTACAGCCCTGATCTCAGCTGCCTCTATGTATTTTTGAATGCGTGTGTGTGTTTGTAGTTGAGGGAAACCAACCCCTTGGCCATTCTACTCAGACTCGATCCACCGAGTGACCAGTGCTTTGCTGGTGATGTCATCGTCCTCACTGCTCTGCGATTCCCGACTCACAGCATTAAAAATTCAGGTCAGCTTTCTGACAGAGTCTGGCAGTGGGCTGGGTGAATCACCGCCGACACAGACACAAAGAGCTGCTTCATTCAGCATTCATGTATGTTTATCCTCAGGAGCAGCTATACAGGGAAACATAATCTGTAAATGAAAAAAAGGCAGAACATCCATGCATTTATTTTTGGTCAGCTTTGGTCCCTGCAAGAAACACACACAGGACTGCATGATTGGAACTGCAAGGCTGCAAACAAAGACAGCACCAGTCTGTGAGATCACTGTTAGTCAACGCTTCAGGTGCACACAGTGGTGTAATCCTGATGTCTGCAGGAGTAGTAGTATTTTATTGTCTGGGTTTATATGTGGTTATTTTGAATACATTGGCTGCATGAGCCGTGGGCACTAGCAATGTTCTAATAAGGGCGATCCGAAAGTCTGCGTCTTGTTAAGAAAGAGAAAGGTTTAACTAAACCAGTGTGTGATTCTCATCAGGAAGCGGCTCCGTTGTGTAGCGGTTTGCACGTTTGCCTCGGAAGCAGAGAGCAGAGAGTCCTGGGTTTGATTCCCAAAGGAACCACATGCCTGGCGTCTGCCAAATGCAGCCTATTGAAGCAGATCTGCTGTTAACACAAGGGCAAACATATCCCAAATACTGGATTAACAAAGATCAAGTTATTATTATTAGGCAAAAAAAGGCATGTGGTTTATGTGACCCTGAGTCCTTGAAAGTGCAGTACAACTGGGTATCATCTGCATATACTGTGAATGATGATTATTTGTCTCACAGGATAAATGTACAATAAAAACAGAATGGGCCCTGTTGGGATATCACAAAAACATTAACTAAATATTACATACATGGACCAAGGTTAAAGATTAAAGACTGAAGATATAGATGAAGGATGACCCATGTGACTGTACATACTGTAATAGAGCTGCAGATGAAGACGTGTCACTTCATCCTAAGTCAGGAATCTGTCTTAATTTGATCTAAAGTGTTTCCTTACTTTGGGTTGTGTTCTATTTTTAAAACTTTGTTCTGTTTGTGGTCGTTTCAGGCTGCAGTAGCCAGTAATCATTAACTGCAGAGTTAAAAGACAAGACTTATTAAAGTTGACAAACTGTACTTTATGGCGGGGCTTTGCTTTTTTCCACCATCTTTAATGTTGATGTGCTTTGATGCCAGTCCATAAAAAACGACCTATGGCTGAAGTTAGCATCAATAAAGAACATAACAAGAACACAAGAACACGAATGGACTCAACAAGGATTTCTAAAAATATGCAGTATTTTAAATGCAAAAACAACAGTTTCATTTAAACATCATGTCGACCAACAGGGACTTGTGTTGTTTCTATGGCGTTGTCTTGTTGTTTGAATTAAGAAAATGTATAAAAAAAATTTGAAGATCAGAAAATGCTGTTGTCGACAAAGTAACCTTCAGTTTTACATTAGACAGAAGAGCTAACCAGGAGTGGAACCTAGAATCTCTCCCTTTGTGCCACTAGCCCTGTATTTTCTAGCTTTTGTTTGAGGTGTTTGTTTGTTTCTCTGAGGTTCTTACTGTGCGTCTGATGTCGCACGTTGGCTTCAGTGATTTAAAGAGACAGGACTCTAGACGTCTAATCTTTTTAGTCTGACTAGAAGTTCGCTTGGACTAGCTCGCACTCGTGGACAGTTGTGGTACAATGGTTCCACTCAGAGATGCTGGAGCGGCCTGTTACCTGAGGACACGCTGTCATCAGCTGCCATAAAAAGACACTCGGCTCTGCCCAGGAAAAGTAAACCTTCTTTAACGGCTAACACAAAGAGGAAGCATCAGTTTACATGGCAGCTACCCTCAGCTTAATCTATGACTCTTTCTTATTCTCCATCTGGATATAATTTGGCTATAGCTCGGGGAGACATGCCACCCCACTGTAGTGAGCCAAGAAATACTTTTCCCATTCGCTTTACTTCCCTTGGCAAACATTAAGTTTTAGGCGCGGGGGGAGGTGAGAAAATGGGGCTCAGTGAGCGAAGAAACAGTAAAAATATAGAAAAGAAGGATTTGTATAGAGATGATAAATCTAGAAAGTGAAGTTGAGGACGGAGGACTGAAGGTTTTTTTTTCTAGAACCGTTTTGTTCCAGTGTGGACGTTGGTGGATATTTGAATGTTACAGCTGCCAAGGACTGTAAAACACCAAAACAAGTCAACAAACAAATAAAGGATCAGGATCAAGTGACTGATGAGACAGACAAATAAAGGATCAGGATCAAGTGACTGATCAGACGGACAGGACATCTGAGAACATTCAGACCAAAATAATTCACTGTCAAAAAATTTAAATGGTAAGATTTTACTGATGTCTGACGTCCAAACATCTAACGTTCCAGATCCCAGTCTCGGGGTCATGATATCTCTCAGCAATACGCAGATATGCAGCAACCCACGCGCTAGGTTTTCTCCTAAAGATGTGGCCGTTTCCTAAAAACAAACAACAACGACAAGAACAAGACAATTCAGCCTCACACTTCGTCAAACACAGAAGCTCACAGACGCCCCACGACTGCATGGGTTCCGGGAGCCTCTCACTGGTCAGCAGGTGCACCCTAAAAGAATAGGGCTGAATCTAAACTAAGCTTCTAGGGGGCAGTATTGAGTGCTCAGATTTAATTCCCGTGCCTGGTTTGTTTGGACGTTGGTCGTGGTGGTGATGATGTTCCTGCTCTGGACAAAGGTCCAAACGGATTTCTTTCTGTTGTCTTCTTCTTCAATGGTACATATGATCCATTCTGCAAAACACCACCCCCTGTGATTCCCAGCGGTATTGCCTTGTTTCCATGCCTTGGGGTTAGCATCCGCGAGATACCAAAACTGTACAAGTTGATGTGATTTTAACCAGTCAACAAGTCTGTAGGATCCTGACGTAGAGTACAGTACGTTAAGTCTTCGCGACAGGTCCAACTGACATAAAGATGTGTCGTGTTGCAATAGTACATAAATAATAAAGTCGTCTGCATATTTTATCGTGACAACAGCAGGGCAGTAAAAAGAAACTCATGGGGAAGATCTTATGGGGAAGGAATGTTTTGGCTCATTCAGTCGCACAAAAACAACAATTGCTCCGCTTACTCGACCCGACAGCACACGTTTTCATACATCAACTTTGAAAACATTGTCTTTGTGTGTGAGTGTGTGTGTGAGCGGAGTGTGTGCTACTATGTTGTTTGTTTTTGTGTGGGAGAAAGGTGAGAAAAGCCGAGGAAGTGAACAAATAAAAACAAGAGAAGGAAGAAATGGGGGGAAAAGAAGAAGTTTGGAAGGAAGGGAGAGCATCTGGTTGTGATTTGTGTGGAAAGGTGTCTCCTCTGCTGCTCTCCCACAGTATTGTGCTTTTCCTCTGACAGACTGACAGAACTGCAGGAGGGAAGCTCTGCCAGGAAAAATAAAAAGTACATGTTTGGGAGGGAAGGGGAGGGGAGGCTGAGGAGCAGCGAGTGGAGAGAGAGAGAGAGAGAGAGAGAGAGAGAGAGAGATGCGGGGGAAAGGGGGGGTGGGTTACTGTGAACAAAGACAGGCAGTCAGGCCAGCTGCAGAGAGCTGCAGTAACATATAGGGCGAATATGCCTTAAAATAAACACAGGGATCAGGGATGGATGTCTGTCTGGCCCACACTCCCTGACCTACATCTGGAGCTCAAACCACTTTCTGTCATTAACCGTCATTACGGCAGCTCCTCCTTCTGCTCTGCTGACTGAAGAGGCGCAGGTCGCAGGTAAACAGCAACATCGGTTGGAGCCTTGTTAGCGCCGTGTTACTCCTTAGTCCTGAAGAAAGTCCAGTGGGTGAGGCACATGGTCTTGTTGTCTTCGGCTTCACCTCATAGCTGCAGCACCTGGATGTTAACGTCACTCATGGCATCATCAGAGTCCTGCAGACCTTAGAGGACCTCTGATAGAGAAGAAAGACACAAACAAAAAAAAAGACTGAGTTGTTGCACCGCCCAGAAGATCTGAGTCAGTACCTGGGATTTAATATTTAAATAATAAAATAAAATATACAAAAAAATGAAATAAGTAGACATGACAGTACCAGCACCAGAGCTCACCAGACACAAAGTGTTGAAAATGTGATCACCCATCGATCCTCTAATCTCTTTTAGGATCTTAGGGGATTGTTTTTTTGTGAGAACAATTACTACTGTCTCGTATGGCATCCAGTGATGATGTCACACTGGTGGCACATGGCAAAGGGCTGACTCTGCAGAACGCCTCA
Organism: Cynoglossus semilaevis; assembly: GCF_000523025.1. Lineage (NCBI taxonomy): Eukaryota > Metazoa > Chordata > Actinopteri > Pleuronectiformes > Cynoglossidae > Cynoglossus > Cynoglossus semilaevis. Next base: position 7,216,956 of record NC_024311.1, on the reverse strand, counting down.
ACACAACAAGAACTCTTTTCTCAAATAAGTCTAGGAGTGGTGTGCAAACGCTGGCTGCACTCACTGTCACTGACCGGCTAAAGATAACCACACGTCACACAAGGTTTGGCAGATATTGGAGCACAATTAGGTCACCGCTGTGGCTGTCAGCTCCTGGTACTCCCAGTCTCTCCACGGAGCAGTGTCTGCGCCGGAGCACTGCTCTCTGGGGAGCTCTTGTCCATATTAGCCACACTAAGTGGGTCAGTGGGTCCACCAATCACACCCACCAGTAACACTGCAGCCAGTGTAAGAAGATTATTGGCAAAAATTAGCAGTGCTGTCAGCTAACAGACAAAGAGTGAAAAACACACCCTGACAGAACAGACCCTCGGATCCTGTAGAGCGCTCTCTCTCTCTCTCTTTCTCTCTCTCCCGCCCTTTCTTCCTTTCCTTCCCTCCTGCAGCACAGCACCGTGTCCTCGCTGCACTGTACATTGCAGCATCACGTATGACACGCAGCCAGACGGTGCAGAGGAACCTGAGGTCTCTCAGACCTGAATGCCTTCAGTGTGAGTGCAACAAAAAAGAAAAGATTTGAAGCGTTCATAGGCAGAGTTTAGGTTTGGATTTGAGGTTTAACTGTGTTTATGAAACACAGGTTCAATAACGCCCTCGGCTGATGAAGATGAGATTGATGATTGATTCATCAATCTCATCTTCGTCTCGTCATGGTTTAAACACAATCGCTATTGTCTGCACAAACATAAGAAAAAAAGGAAAACACAAACAGAGGGCAGAATAGCAAGTTATTTCCACATTTATAATCAGAAAGACGAGGCTTTCCACTCATGTCACGTCAGTGCAGGTGTTTCCTTGTTAGGCATCCATTCCCCTCTCCTCTCCAAACCTCCCTAATGGAACATGCAATTAAATCACATTCAAATGTGAGTTTTTTTCTTTTGAGTTTCTCTGTTTTTAATTTAACCTTGTTTAAAAAAAAACAAAAAAAACCCTGAACCTGCCAGATGAGCCGTCAGTAGAGCGGCAGCTCAAATCTCCTGAAAACCTTGGAAGAGAAAAGGCATGTTTTTAATGAGAGCGGCCGCTCTGCCAGTTTTTGGACACTGGCTGCAGTCGGCTGATCACACGGCCAACTATCTCTCGAACGTGAGGTCACGGTGAGGACAGCTGGATGATCTGTCAACATGATTTGATAAAGAAGCTGAGGGAACAGTTCTCCTGCTCTCTGGCAACGCAAAGAGTCATGTCCTGAGTGCTGGAACCACACCTGTCGGTTGGCTGCGTTCCCCCGCCCCAGGATAAATGCATTTCATTTCATCTTTGCTGCAAAGTGTGTGTGTGTGTGTGTGTGTGTCACACATGATGAGCATCAGCATCAGACGTCTGCTGACATGAATGATAATGCAGCTTATTTATAATCTGTGAATGAACACAACAGAACTGTGTTGTTTGCATTGATTTGATTGGATAAGTGCAGCGTGCGTCTGGATTTTTTGCGCTCATTCGTGCTCTGGATCAATATTATTAGTCATTCATTAGTTGTTTTTTTCACCAACTGGGTTTTCAGTAGGAACTGATGACCACAAATAAAGAGAAGAAAAGTAACAGAGAGCAGACACACCCTGGAAAAAAGTCCAGAGCACTGCACTGCTGCAGAGAGACAAAATACAGACGCACAAAGACTCTCTCTCACACACACATATATACAGGCACACATACATGTACACACACACACACAGGAACAGAATGGTGTGTGTGTGTGTGTGCAGGAGGGTCCCACCCCTGTCTGTGTCTACATTGCAGCAGTGCTGCAGTCACAAAGAGGGAACAAAGGTTTCATAACAGGGCTGCAACTGATGTTACAGCGGCCCCTAGTGGTCCCACACAGAACCGAGCACCTCGACACCGCTAACATGGGCTCTTCCTCAGATAAACTCCAGTTATAAAGGACATGCAGTGTCTATGTTAAGTCACTCATGAAAAAAATATTGTTTTGTCCTCATCAAACATTTTCCCAGAATCCTTCTTGGTTTGTGTTTTCATTTTCTGCCTCCTTGAAGAAATGTTCCCGTGATCCATGCTCTGAGAACAAAGGAGGGTTGGTCTGCTCATCAAACCCACAGTTTGGTTCAAACAAGAAAAAAAGAAGCAGCAGGATTTAGTTACAGTGTCGGGCAGCGTGGTCATGAGCTGCAGTTACAGGCTTTTGTTTGAATTCTTTAATCAACTCAAATCTGATATTTCTTCTCTATGTCAATGTTCATACTATAATGTTCTTAAAAATATTCATTTAATGGTTTTTTTGTATTTTTTTATTGTTTAAATATTTTAATCATCTGATTGTGTTGTGTGTGTGTGTGTGTGTGTCTTTATGCTTATTTGAGCAGCCAGGTGGTGTAGCAGTGTTTTATTTTCTTGCCTTACAGCACGAAGGTCCCTGGTTCAAGTCCAAGCTCTTGCATGTTCTCTCTGTGTCACCAGTTTTACTAGGATTAAGTACTAGAAAATTAAGTTTTAATTACATTTTATTTTTTATTAATTAAAAAAACGAACCATAATGCAAAAAAAGTCCTGTCTTCCTCAGTGAAGTGTGTAGTGTACACACGAGCAGTTTATAGATTGAGAAAATCCCACTGCTTGTTCATAAAAATAAAAACGTTTATTGTAAAAATGCTGTTAAATCCATGTACAGTGGATTCAGTCACTTTTCTGACTAATAAAGATCCACCGCAATGTTAAGAGAAAGAGCGTTGTAGCCACAGGATACAGTTGGAATCATGCTTTGCCCTGTATCGCCCTCTATTGGTCGTTGTTGGAAAAAATGAAAACTGTGTGTATCACGTAATAATCTTCATTAAATGCTCTTTAAGAAAACCGAATCTATTACAATAGTGAAATGGTGATAACGTTGGCGAGTGATAATGAAAAAAAAAACGATGTAGTGATAAATTGCACACAAAAAACACCAAAACATTTGTATCAAATAGAAATATTTTAAACAATTAGTTTTTCCATTTAAAATATTTTGGTTTCTAATTAAATCAATGAACAGAAATACAGACAAAGAACAACAAAAGGTGTACTGTGTATTCACAGTACACTCACAGCTAAAGCGACTGTTGTAGCTAACGTTAGCTCACTGATCGACACTGTTGTGTTCAGTTTGTACTTTGTGTTAAACAATTTGCTCTCTGGTCTAAGCTGTCATCAAGAAGAAAGAAAAACCTTTAATTACTGCCACCTAAAGGCCTGGAGCATCAGTGTTCCTGGTTTAGAGATGTAGTGATCTGGGGGAGCTGTGGTTAAAAAACAACTGCAGACAGAGACGGACTTCCTGCTGTGTTTGGTTACATCTTTATTTAAACTCATTTATTTTCCTGTCAGCAGCCCTGCAGTACACCAGCACTGCCTGAGGGGCAGCATAATTAGGAAACACTGTATATGGAAACCTTTCCCCAGCGTCTTAGCTTTTAATATTAATGTTGAACCACTATCATGTCCTTTCTCTTTGTTAAATATGGCTCATCGATGTTATCAGTAACGATTACACTTTCTTTTTATATGTCTTTGACTTAGCTTTGCTCGAATTTGAGTGGCTGCTGTGACTAGTTTCTTCCACTAGAGAGCACCATGAAACTGAAGGTAAGATAACAGTACAAAGTGCAAACGTACAGTTGTCCGTCATTATCAGGTGTTGGCGGTAATAATAATAATAATAATAATAAGTCTAAACTTATTGTTTTTATCTGTTGTTTTTTATCATAATTATTCATTTTTACAGCAGCCTCAAAACTCAGCTTAAATAATTACAGCCCGGTTTTATTTAGATTTAGAATCCAGTGTTAAATGCAATGCGCATTTCTTAAGCATCAATTATGCAGACGCATTAGTGTCACGTTAACAAGTAATGTCCGTTTTTAACATGCAGAGTAATGTGTTTTTTTTATTTTATGGGTTGTTACTCGAAACTGCTGCTGTGGGGAAACTGACCACGGCTTTAAAACACGGGGGAACGTTTCTCTGGTGTCTTCTGATACTCAAAGATCGCCTGGTGTCGGCACAGTGATGAGACTAAGGATTATGTAAAACATCAAATCATGAAATTTTATTTATGCAGTATCTCATGCAGCTTAATGTATGCTCAGTTTAAAAGGTAAATATGTTTATGTAGGTAAAAAAAAGTTGTACAATTAATTAGTAATGCGATTTTATTTTTTTCTCCAAATAATCACAATTAAATGTAAAAGATTATTCATTATAAGGGTAACAATATTCAACAGCAAACAGTGTAATGTAAAATTATATATATATTTCTATATATATATTGCAGTTTATATTCTACCTATGTATTGCAAAGATTGTATAAAATTTGATTCGAAGCCGCATTTCTGTCAACTCATACAGTGGATGGCACTCCTAATGTAATTGCCACTGTTCGATACCTTGCTGCCATTTATTTGAGGTTGTCAGAGTGGACTAACAGGCCACACCACCCCCAGAGCAGAGCTTTCATCATATCAAGTTCACCAGGAAAATACATTAGGAAACGATTGTTTGTCTCTCCGAGGCTTTGAAAACAAGGGGTCGACAAAAACTGTAGGATTTACAGGAAAGGTGGATTTTTTTTTAACTGTGACGTGGGATTGATCCAAATAAACCAAAAAAACCCCAAACAAAACAACAACTCAACTGACATGGATATTTTTTAAAGTTGTTATTTGTGGAACCTTCCAGTGGACTCACCACCCGCAGGAAGGTTGAGGGGGGTTGGTACGGTGCAATGTGATTTGGGTGGTGACTACTGCCCCCGCGACCTGGTAACAGATAAGCGGATGAAAATGGATGGATGGATGGATGTTATTTGTGGACAGACCTGTGAAGATTAGTTACATTTTCATAATGACAATTCTTTAAGTAACTGTTTAAGTGACGGTTAGTTTTGATAAGTTCTGCTTTGTGTCTGAGTGCAGTGGTCATATGAAGGAAGTGAGTCAGTTCTTAAACAGAAGTCCTCCACTGGTCTGAGAGTCATTGGAAGTCAGTGGAAATCTGTGAAAAATATTCTAAAGAATAATAAGTTTTACTCCATGTCTTTTAACAGAACAACATATCACTCTTATATATTTTAAAACCAAATAAAGCAAACAACTAGACCAGGGGACCAATTCCATATTTCTCAAATCTGGCCCGCAGCTAGATCATCATCTAATCATTAATTCATTTTGAGTATTTTTAAAAAAAATAATAATCCAAACTCCAGACTTTTTCAAAAACTGTTTCAACAAGTTTATGTTTAGAAAAACAGAAACGGTGACAATAAGTAACAGGAGCTTAAGTCGAACCAGTGGTACACGTACCATAGTTTTGGAACCACTGCCTTAAAGCAGAGTTCTATATGGTGCTGTTCTGTCAGACTGTCCGTCTCTGGACCGGACTGGTCTCCATGGAGAACGACGATCACTAATTAAACAGGAGACATCTGCTGGAGTCACAGTCTCCTGCAGCCTAATGGCTCGTCCTCCCCTCAGCTGTAATTACTATTTAATTGTGAGGAGCCAAATGAACATAAGGCAGTGTTACTGTAGCTCGCCCCCCGCGCGCCCCCACCCCCAGCAGACATAAAGTGCCGTTATAAAAGTATGTAAATGAACTCATTCCTGTATTTAGGAGAGGGAAATTGAAAAGAAGTCAAAAGTACTCTTTGTGAATGTTAAACAGTTATAAGCCATCGGTACCATCCTTTTTACACACCACCACCAACCACTGATTTATAGACTCATTTATTTGTCCTGCTTATTTATAAATGTGTTTTATAAAAATTTCCCAGCCTATCTAACTGATGGGTTTATACTGTGTCACTGCATGTGTTTTATTAATGACTGGACTCAGAAGATCAGGTTTTTATTCAGTGTGTTTCTGCAGCTGTGCACTGAGACGACAGCACAATAACAACGCAACTGTACAACTGTACCTGTGTACAGATGGAAAGACGCTGAACTTGGTCTTGAATAATATACTTTTTTTTTTCATCTTAATCTGAATCCATTTTTAGAGTCGGCTTTTTTGAATTGATGGATACATTTATTAAAGTGATGCTGTTCACAGAGCTAATATATTTTACCAATATGTTTCATATTGCACCTTCAAGTATTGGCGCTGTCCCTTTAAGCAGTTAGTGTGCTCCTGGTGGTTGGACAGATGAGTGTGTGTGTGTGTGTGTGTGTGTGAGAGTGTGTGGCTCAGCCTGTGCTGATGTAGTGTCAGATGCTGATGCTCCACTGATGTTCCACCACAGCAGCAGGTTGCTCCATCACTGACACTGTTGTCCCGTCAAGCTGAGATCCATGAACTCAGAAACCATGAGCACAGTCTCCGAGTCGTTGGCCGGCAGCAGCAGGTCTCTGTCAGCCACCAGGAGACACCGGAGCGTCAGGAAGAACTCCAGGAGGATTTACTCAGCCTTCCAGGACCACCAGGGGTGAGTGCACCACCCGGTCCACAGGTCTGGACCGCGCTGCCTGCCTTCTACACTTTTCACCACACTTCGTGGCTACTCTCTGAGTGACCTTTAAATGTCATTATGTACTGTAGCTCGTACAGTTGGACAATTTTAATGCAATCATCAGGGAGAAGTACAAAGTACTCCATTATTCCTTACTGCCGTCCGGGGACGTTCTAACCTTCTGTCTGTAAATGGAGCTTTCCAAAATAGAAACTTTAAAAAATGTGATCTCAAACATTACAACAACAAACACACTTTCAGGTGTCTCTCCCGGTGAAAAATAAATAAATATTTAAAAGAAGAAAACAAACCAGAAAATGTACTCGTCTAGAGCCTGGATTCTGAGTTAAGTTAATCACAAATCAACTACATCTGTAGTTGATAAAATGAACATGGAAGAATACAACAATCTTTATTATTTATTGTTTCTGGGTGAAATGTTTATCCTGGTGTTGGAGGAGGTCAGGGTTTCTAACTGCGAAATGTTTATCCTGGTGTTGGAGGAGGAGCGGCTGGAGTCAGGGTTTCTAACTGTCTCTTAAAATATTCAGTCTGCGCAACAAAAACTTTGACCGTCGTCAACATTAATAATGATAATGGCCTTTCAGCAACACTACACACAGTTTACTCTACAGTTTAACCTGTTTTCAGGTCAGGTTTTTAATCTGTTTCAGTGAAAACATCTTCAACAACTTCACTCTTTTTTTTTTTTCATCTCAGTCCTGTTTAAAGGTTGTTTTTTTTTTCATTCAAACCAATTCATTCCAGGCTGATCTCTTTGCTTTCATTCATTTTTTAAATTTATAACGTCGACAACCATCAATGGAGAAGACATAAAATTAAAAGATAAAACACTGCATGTTGCATACTGTATGTGGAACAGTGTAGATGGTACTTGAAGTACTTCTATCTAGATAATTTAAAAAAAACTTCAGGATATTTTATTTGGTTTAAAATTATTATGATTTAATTATTAAATTATCTGACAAACTTATGCAAACTCATAATAAAACTATATTTTCCTACGAATCGCCTCACATAACGTATGTGTTTCCCTGATAAAATCATTCATTTTGACAGAACTTTATTTGTCCCTAGAAAATCATGATAAGGTTTCAAATTGCTGTCCATAACTCACAGGTAGGTGGCAGTCTGGCTGAGGCCAGAGTCCGCAACAAGAAGCAGCAGTAAAACCCGGACATTTGTCATAAAGTCAATCAGTTATTCAAATGTATTTTAATTATTTCCAAAACGACAGCTGTATATTTCCATTAACGCTAGTGTAGAAACGTCAATATAAGAAACACATCAGAGACCAGTGGGAAACACAGCGGACATATATTCTGTCCTGATATCTACAGGAGGTCGGGGGTTGCCATAAAGAAATGCTGCGATTGCTTTTTTTTCTTTTTTTCTCACCACTGCGCTCTTTGTCTTCCGCTGCAGCTCCTCCGAAGATGAAGATAAAGAGGATGAGCGGGTGGACAGTAACGACCCGGAGGAAATGTTCCAGAACATTCAGTACCAGAAAGAGATCATCGCCAACATCCGAACCCGACCGTGGCCAATGAGGCGCAAACTCAAAGTTCTAAAGTAATTTTCCCTCTCAAAAAAAATGTTAAAAAACCAAAAGAAACTTTTTTAAATGTTCATTTGAATTGTCTTCAAACATTTCTGTCGGTTGGAAATATGTTTTTAGCACGACAGCCTCATATTTCCGGGATAAACATGATAATCTTTTAGATACTTAAGTTTTTTGGCTCAAAGATTACTTGGATAAAATTAGTATTTTTCTGCAGTAGTACACTCTGTTTAATCCAACCTGCTGTCTAAACACACACCAGTGTGTTTTACATTTTAATAAATGTAGCAGGAGGCTGGTGCTGCTGCCGGTGAGATGAGTTCAGTTCGTGCCGCAGATAACACACTTTACAGCGGCCGTTTGTCGGCACAGCAAAGGTTACTGGGGCGGGTTACAAGTGTGAGCACTGCCGTTATTTTAACGTCATGTCTTTAATAGTAAATGCAGCTTCCACCCTCAGATTGAACCACATAAATAAATAAAATACATATTTTTTTTCACAGAATTACGTCTATTTTCTCCAACTCTAACAGCGCCCTCTTTTGTCCAGGTGTGTGTAACGGTACCAGTGTGGTGGTTGTTTTTCCGTGTAGACTCAGTCGTTCAGCTTCTGTGTATCTGTGACACGGTGACTCTGGTTCATTGTCTTTATGGGCTGTAAAGCTGCTGAGATATTTGGGACGATTTATTTTAATGAAAGCCGTCGACTGTGACAGGTTCAGGAAGAATTAGAAGTAATAACGCTTTTATTTCACCCGCTAATTTATGGAAATGGATACTTGGATGGATGTGCAGTACAGGATGAAGTACTGTCTCACCATGTTCTGGCTCAGTCAGGCAGTTTGGGTAAAATATGGAGTATTTGGAGCATTTGTAATTGAACCTGTGATGAATCTTAATATTGAGATATCGCACAGCTCTACTTTGAAATGATATAAAAGTCTGTAGGTAGTTGTGTATCTGCCCCGGTGTTTAACTGACCAACCTGCAGTACTGTTCGTACAGTACCTGCTCCTAAAGACCCGTTATCAGGATCAATCATCTGACAATGGGTGGATACCATGAAGAAATGACCGTGTGTGATTGTGTGTGTTTTTCAGACAGGCTCGGGAAATTGTCCTGAAATACGAGGGACGACTGACCAGAACCAGAGGTTACCAGACGGCAGGGGCTGATGTACGTACATTTTGCTCTTCATTTTGGCTCGTGCCTCTTCTAATGTTTTTATGTTCTAGATTATGACATTACTACAGTGTTAGTGCAGGTTTCATGTACTGTAGGTGAGTTCCGTTCCTACAGTGAAAATCAAGTTACGTTGCACTGTAAGAACAGAACTCAAAGGTAAGTCAAAGACCCCGGGTATCTCCATGTAACAGACCAGGCCACTCTGAGGTTGTGTCTGGGCCACATGTGGCCCCTGGGTCTCCATTTGAATGAGCTTGATTTTTTCAATCACAACATTAGGATTTTTACTTGACTGCGGTGGAACGTTAGGAAACCCTGTGGCTGGGAAGTGTACTGCAGATATACCGTATATGAGGAGTAAAACGCTGCAAGTTGTAAAAGTTGGAAATTTATTTTGACATCCCAAAAAATCTCCTGTGATCCCTCTCTGGGCCCTGACACAGACTGTGGTAACGACCGCCGTGCACGGCTACAACTCTCCTCTCTCTGTCTGATTGTTCAATGAGAAACGCAGTGCAGCAGCTCAATCGGAGCCAGAATCATAAAAAATGGAAATTTGTTTCTGAGCTGCTGATTTCTGATGTTTACACACACACACACACATCCACACACAGAGGAAGGCGGCGGCAGGAGCAGATTTATGGGCTGTTGTTATAGCTCAGTTTAATTAGAATGTTCAGGCAGCTCAGGCTCCATTAGAATAAATTGACTTCCCGTGAGCGGTCTGCTGATGAGGTATTAATCAGAGTCATCGGTCCAACTGACCTGATCCTGACTAATAATATTCTCACTACTGATTTTTATCTCTCGTCACTTCACAAATTCTGAGAAGCCTCTCTCGCGGGGATTTTTCCTTTTCCCTCAACAAACGGTTCAAACTTCCTTTGTTTTAACGAATCATCTGTGAAAATGTTGACGTCGGTGTGAGTCTTATGTCTTTGTTTTATGTCCCTTTTAGGCTTAATTCAAGTAAACTCTTATATCATATGTCAAACTGAAGACCCGTGAGCCAAATGCGGCCCGTCTAGTCATTTTTGTTTGGCCAACGGGAGGTAAAAAGGTGTTTAATTGAAGTATTTTGAAGTAGAAGCCGATGCAGAATTTAATACCATATTTACCATATTAACACGGACCTTGTTGTTTTGTATGAAAGTCAAACAACAAGATTGCTTTGAGTTGAGTGTTTTCACAGGTCAGTGTTTGTACATAAAGCAGCCAAAATCAAATTCCCATGTGACCAATGTGCTGAGGTCAGAAGATTTGAAAACTGTTTTAAACCTGTTTGGTCTCAGTGAACTCAGTAAATAATTCCTCAGAGTTTAATCATCATCATTAGTCCATGTGGTTCTACTCTCCTTCAGCTCCTGAAGAAACTCTCCCGTCTGCTGTACAACGTCGTGGTTATCTTCATCCCCTGGGAAGTCAGGATCAAGAAAATTGAAAGTGAGTTTTTTAAGTCTATTCAACACAGTTTGCTTGTTTATACTGGTAATCATTAGGTAGTACAGGTACTGTTTAAATCTAGGATACAATACTTTTACTATTTTCATTTAAATGTAGGGATGTAAGATATTAGGTTTTGCCGATATTGTCCAAACACTTCATTTCTGATTCCGATATCAACTGATACTGATATAGGCCTGGTATTATTTATTTATTTATTTATCTGTATAAACCGCTGTTTGACTATGTGATTAATTAAATGAGCTGCAATGCTGCAAAGCTGTAGTTAAAAGAATCATAAATAAAAAAACATTTTCCATTTTTTCAGATTTTATTAATGCCTCTCAAAGCTCCTAATGATTTTGTGGCTGATTAATTTTTTAATTTAAATTAAATTATGTAACCATGACTGGCCTTAAAAGTGTGAGGAGAGGATGTGACGTTGGTCAGTGCTGAGTATCTGGAATGTTCTCTGTGTCTCCGTGAGGTCACTTTGGATCAGGCGTGGCCTCCTACTTCATCTTCCTGCGCTGGTTGTTTGGGATCAACATCGTCCTGACCATCATGACTGGAGCGTTCATCGTTCTCCCAGAGGTCAGTGCGGCTCTGACATTCTTCACTGTACAAGCACATACTCGAAATACTCTAAAAACGAATGATAAATTCTTATTGTTGTCATTGTCTGTTACTGTAAACAAATGATAAATTCTTATTGTTGTCATTGTTTGTTACTGTAAATGTTTCTTTAGTCCCTATTCTTTTCAGAGTAGTTTACTGTATGTCAATAAGTAAATATATTAACTAAATTAACAGTAATGTAAATTACTGAGTAACGTGTGTGTGTGTGTGTGTGTGTGTGTGTGTGTGTGTGCACGCGCACGTGCATTAGCTCCTGGCTGGATCTGCTTTCGGCACCACTCGGAGTAAAACTATCCCAAAGGAGCATCTGGCCTCGGCCCAGGACCTGGACACCATCTGGTCTCTGGGGGTACTGCTCTCTTTGTTTTTATGACTTTCATTAATAGGACGTTACTCACACACATACCTGTAATGGACCATTACTCAGACTTTACTGAGGGTCATTTTCACCTCATATTTGTTGAGTTCCAACAGTTTACTACGGCTGTAAAATATAGTTTTATTGTTTGTAATCACTGTGAAATCCATATGTATATTTACTGATGACATATATATTTGTGTCTGTTTACTTCCTGTCATGACGTCATACAGTACGTGGTGTATGTTTGATCTCCGCAGGGCTACCTCCAGTACTCAGTGCTATTCTACGGTTACTACGGCAGGGTGAGAAAAATTGGCAGCGCCGGGTACCGACTGCCGCTCGCTTACTTCCTGGTTGGGATGGCTGTCTTTGCCTACAGTTTCATCATTCTGTTGAGAAAGTAATCCCTGAAACCACAAACACATACGAGTGTGTGGAACATGTAACTCAAAAACTGTTTTTTTTATAGGATGGCAAAGAATTCCCGCCTGAGTCTGGCCAGTGCCTCTGATGAGAACTTCACCTTCTGTTGGCGTGTTTTCTGTGCCTGGGATTATCTGATAGGAAATCCAGAGGCTGCAGAGAGCAAGGGCGCCGCCATCGTCAACAACATCAGAGTAAACACACACACACACGCACAGATCATTCACAATTCAATTTTTAAACCATTTTTTGAGCCACACAATACAACGGTACCAGCAACACACACACACACACACACAGATCATTCACAATTCAATTACAATAAGGCAAAGGGAGACAACGGTTTAATCAAGTAGAGAAACAGCTTTGCAAATACACAAAAAATATTAAAAGAAATATTCTTTAGTATTACAGTTGCTACTTTACAATGGGTTTTGTTTTTGTATTAATACATTAATTTCATGTTTAAAGAATCAACAGTTGACAGTGCACTTTCACACTGTGTTATTTTGTTGTGAGCTACATTGCCTCTGGGCCAAAGCGCCACCACACACACACTGATCATTTACAATTCAATTTTAAACCATTTTTTGAGCCACACAATACAACGATACCAGCATAAATACTACAATTCAGTACTACAATATGAATAAAGGTACCTGAGAGGCAAAGGGAGACAACGGTTTAATCAAGTAGAGAAACAGCTTTGCAAATACACAAAAAATATTAAAAGAAATATTCTTTAGTATTACAGTTGCTACTTTACAATGGGTTTTGTTTTTGTATTAATACATTAATTTCATGTTTAAAGAATCAACAGTTGACAGTGCACTTTCACACTGTGTTATTTTGTTGTGAGCTATCCAGTGGACCAGTCCAACTGGTGTGTACCACATCCAGTCAGTCTGGATATTGAACTTATAGATGAATGTATTGTGTGGGAACTGGTATTTATTTGTACTTTTCTCACAGGAGGCTATCGTCGAGGAGCAGGAGAAGAAGAAAGACACCAGCTTGTATGTGTATTTGTATTTCTACTGTGCATTTATTTATTTATTTATTTACACACATATATATTGACACAAATATATACAACATTTATAAACTTAGAAACTATAGATTTCCTAATATATACAGTATGCAGTATGTATACTCTATCAATATATTTACTATATATGTGTATATATTAATATATATATTATAATATATACAAACATACACGACCGGTGTCCCTCAGCAGCTGGAGTTCTACCTGTGTTACCATGTCAGACACACTGACACACCTCCTGTCCTCCCTCTGCTCAGGTGAGTGTAGTCGTGTCTCTCATCACCATGATCGCTCCATCTGCGTTTGAGTTGGTGGCTCAGCTGGAGATGTACCATCCACGGACCTCGCTGCGGTTCCAGCTGGCCAGGTATCAAACGCTGCCCAGCCCAGGATTCATCACAATATTTATAATATAATTCCTCCTCAGCCCATTAACCACCGCTGTGTTTCCAGGGTACTTGTCTTATACCTCGGGAACCTCTACAGCCTCATTATCGCCCTCCTGGACAAAGTCAACAGTATGAGTTCTGCTGTGAGTACAACAACAACATTACAAGAGAGAAATCTCTGTTTACTTATTTCTGCTGCAGTTACACGGCCGTCAAACTTCAATGCTGACAACCGCAAATGCCAATGCTTAATCTCATTAATCACAGGATAACAACACAAGTATCGACTGTGTACAAAGCAGTGGTCCACAACCTTTTTTGAACCAAGGACTGGTCGGCCGGTATCAGCCGTTACTGTGGACCAGTAATACCATGCCATCATTGAAACATTTTTTAGACTTTATTCTGTTAGTATCAGAGTCTGAATGACCTTTGACCTGTTGTTTTGAAACATTGACTTTGAATGAAAAAAGTAAAGGGAAGTACATTTTTTTCACTGTGTCCCACTGTGGCCCGGAACCATATGACCTACGGACTGGCACCGGTACCTGGACCGGGGTTTGAGCAACGACCAATGTTAGAGCAACAAGATGAATGGTGCAATTATTGGATATACAAGTGAACATACTTGCTTGTGTTAAAATGCATTAAAAAATGTATTTGATTAATTAAAAAAAACACAGTTAGCAACTCAATACTGTTTACTTATTTCTGCTGCAGTTACAGTTGCAGTTAAATATTGAATATTTTCTCAGTTTTTAAAAAGTTTATCTGGATGAACCTGATCACCTGAGGGTATAGAGTTGATCTGATATCAGTTCTTCATGTTTGTCCTCCAGGTCCCAGTGAGTACAGGTAACTGGTCTGAGTCCAGCTCCTTCCTGGCCACCATCTCCCAGCCAGAGGGCGACAGTCTGTCCACCTTAGTGTCGGAGATCTCTGCCTCGGAACATCGTAACGGAACCACGGCCACCATCGCCACGATGCTGGGAGTGAGCAACAGCAGCAGAAGTGTGTTAGGGACCGTCCGCAACCAGACGGCTCTGTTTGAGAAGAACACCAGGACTCAGCAGGACCAATGCTGGGAGACATATGTTGGACAGGTTCTGACTCTCCTCATTGTTGGAGACACGTTAATGAACACTGTACTGCATGTTAGCGATGCTAGCTGTGCACTGGCTGTGTTTCCAGGAGATGCTGAAGCTGTCCATCATCGACATGATCTTCACAGTGGCCAGCATCCTCCTCATTGACTTCATCAGAGGTTTGGTGGTCCGTTACCTGAGTGACTGCTGCTGCTGGGACTTGGAGAGCAAGTTTGTAGGTTTTCATTCCGTACTTGTTTCCATCAGATCTGCAACATGTTTACACAGAGCTTCAACGTGGTTAGAAAAACTCTAGAGAGAACTATACAATTCCTCTGGGGGGTGCTAAAGTACTTCAGCGGAGGCATAAAATGAGGAGGCGAGTGCCGGACAACATCTAAATTAGGGGTGGGCAAGAAGAGGTATAAAATTTGACTATTGTGCCGGTTTAATACCGGTTGGCTGTGGAATGCTGGGTAAATTAATTTAAATAAAATGTACAAGAATAAATGTAAATTTTCAAAGATACTTTGGCACGTTGCATTATAGTGGCATCAACAGGAATTACAGTTTGTTGTACTGCATGAAGCAGAAAGATTGGTGTCTTTACCAGGGTTTTGCTACTGCATGAAGCAGAAAGATTGGTGTCAGTCTTTACCAGGGTTTTGTGGGATGGATTAGATAGCCCAGTGGGCCGTATCTGGCCCACGCACCGTAGTTTGGCTAGGTCTGATTTAAACTAAATAACTGAGAAGAAGTATTAACATGGTCCTGGTAACATG
This sequence comes from Cynoglossus semilaevis, assembly GCF_000523025.1. Lineage (NCBI taxonomy): Eukaryota > Metazoa > Chordata > Actinopteri > Pleuronectiformes > Cynoglossidae > Cynoglossus > Cynoglossus semilaevis. Next base: position 7,201,514 of record NC_024311.1, on the reverse strand, counting down.
TCCTGTATCGTATGTAATGAATAATTAACCTCAAATGTCTGCACACTTTTTTATTCCTGTTTTTTTTTTTCATCTCTCCTCAGCCTGAATATGGAGAATTCAAAATAGCCGAAAACGTTCTGCATCTGATTTATAACCAAGGAATGATCTGGTAGGTGGAGGAGACAGGCAGGACATCTTCTCTGACACTCCCATTACTGCAGTCCTGCCCTGTCACTGTGTGTGTAATAGAGCATCTGATTCAGAGTTAGGGCTGTAGCCGCTGCTGACCACTCTCCCTGACCCTGCTAAAGGACCGCGGCCTCTGGTCGTGGTGTCGACAGTATTTCCTCATCTCATTTCACAAACGTCGTCCTGCAACAATGAACGTAATGAAAGGAAACTATTAGGCTGTGTGTGAGAGAGTGTGTGCGTGTGAGTACGTGTGTGTGTGTGTGTGGTTTAATGGTCTCATTCTATTCTACAGGATGGGGGCATTCTTCTCTCCCTGCCTTCCTGCTTTCAATGTGTTGAAGCTGATTGGTCTGATGTATCTGAGGAGCTGGGCTGTCCTCACCTGTAATGTTCCTCATCAGCAAGTGTTCAGAGCCTCCAGGTCGGGGACACACACTCACACACACACACTTCACGAACATCTCTTTTATTATTTTTTTGTAATGGAATGATATGGGGAATATAAAATGACAGGTGTGAGCAGTGTTTAAGGAAGTGGATTCCTGTCCAGAATGTCGCAGGTTCGATTCCACCAGCCCCCATGGTGCCACCGAGGGGCATTGACCATGGCACTGTCCCCACACATTGCTCCGTAGGCACTTAGCTTGAGCTGCCCCCTGCTGGCTAAGGTGATGGGTTAAATGCAGAGGACAAGTTCGTTGTGTGCGGTGGTGACAGAAATCACTTTCACTTAATTAGTGCAATACGTTTGGGTCACGCTGATCAATTTCAGTGGTAACATTCTGAGGAGAAACCTGGGCTACAAAAATTGCCTAAGGAAAAAAAAAACCTGTGTCTACAGAGTTTCGTGGAAATGAAGACATGTCTCATGTCAAGCTGCACAAATCAAGTACCCTCGTCCCGTCATCGCTTCTCATTTTCCTGCTTTGCAGTGATAGGAACAAATCAGTGTGTCGTCCTGTGGCTCCCTCTATGGCTGCACTAATACACACGAAAGCCTGCAGCGCTGCCCCCATCAGGATTTATGTAATAGAGCCGTCGTTGGTTTCCCTGCGTCCTTATCAGTCACTCCCAGATGCGTTGGAGAATCCGAGCTCCGTGCTCAGACAAAGAGCTGATAGCACACTTAATGTGAGCTGTTAAATTCAGTTCTGTGCCAGGAGATTGATACTGACATTTTGCTGATAGTAAAATAGTTTATTTTTTTAACAACTCCTGCTCCTAATGATAGCGTCGAGGCATCTGAATGTGCAAACTGACAAGATTTATGCTGGATATTATTTTTTTGTTCACCCAGTCCTCCATTAATCCTGTATTTAACCCATCTGTGATACAGCCCATTTATTAACACCAGGCACACAGGAGCAGTGGACTGCACTTCTGGTGCTTGTTCAACACACGGTCCGGTCCAGGCCAGGATTCAAACTGACTCCGTTGACACGCATGTTAACCACCAGGCCACAGCCTGCCCTGAACATACCCCTGCTTTACCTCTGTTCGTCACAGCCCATTACTTTGGATGTTTAATCCCAGGTACTTGAACACATCCACCTTCTCTACATCTACTCCTTATAGCGCCCCCTGTGTAATTCATACACAGATGTATTCTGTTTCACTTCTACTAAACTACATCCTCTTGCTCTTCAGTGCAGAATTTCATCTCTGCCGTCTCTTTTCTACCTGCGCTCTACTCCCACCAAAGATTACAACGTCATCTGCAAACATCTTGACTCTGCCAAATTTGACAGTCTATGCCAGGGTGTCAAACTCAAATTCACAGTGGGCCAAAATTAATATCTATTGAAAAATTGACTGGAATTGTGCATGTTTTCCCTTCTCTCCAGATGTAATGTTGGATTTTTTCATACTTTAGTTTTGCGTAAATAGAACAAGTGACTAACCACACCACCGAGGGGCGCTCTTTGCTATTTCTATTTCAGTGTGAATTCACTCTTGCCCTATTTATCAAACCACTACCAGCGTTTGTTTTCTGTTTATCTCTGATTTTAAAAACAAGACTAATTAGGTTTAGTCCAACAACTCTACGTTAATGCTATCTTTTTGTCGACTTTGTGTTTTTCAGATCTAATAACTTTTACCTAGCCATGCTGCTCTTCATGCTGTTTCTGTGTATGCTGCCGACCATCTTTTCCATAGTTCGATACCGACCGTCGGAGCACTGCGGACCCTTCAGGTAACTGTTTGGCTCCACCCAGGTTTATACATTGCTTGAAGCCACTTTTGGGAAACACTGTTTTGCATGATTGGATAATGTTGAGGTTTTTTTCTATATATTTTTCCTGTATTTTCAGTGGCCAAGAGAAAATATATGACATCATCTCAGAAACAGTGGCCAGTGACTTCCCACTGTGGTTCAGTAAAGTGACGGGTTACATCACCAGTCCCATCGTCGTGCTGCCGGCACTGCTGCTGCTCTTGTAGGATTCCACACACGCACACACACAGTCTGGTTTTCATGGGTTGTGAGGACTTCACATAAACATAATACATTCCCTGACCCCTCACCCTGACCTCACCCTGACCTCACCCTGACCTTAACCATTACAAATGAATGCCTTATCTTAGTCTTTATCCTTAACCTTTAATTCTAATCCTAGAATTACAAAAAAATGTCTCCATAAATATAGCTACACCTAGAATGTTTAAGACCCAACAGTTAGGTCTCCATAAATATAGCTACACCTAGAAGACCCAACAGTTAACTGTAACTCTGTGTTTCAGCATGCTCATCTACTACCTCCAGGCCATCGCCAGATCCCTGAAGTTCACAAACAATCAGCTGAGAATGCAGCTCCAGAGAGTGAGTGTCTGACAACAGCGCTAACAATGAATGTTTTTCTGAGAATAGTCACTGTACTGTGTTTGTCATCTGACATGTTTGACCTGACAAAAAAACCCCACTGTGACAGTCAATCAAACAAATACAAAAATAAAAGGCAGAAGAAATTAACAAGAGTTAAGACCCCGGGCTTTAGATCAGCTCTACGGTGGGCAGGTGAAGACAGGCTCTATTTCCACATCTAATTAGTCAGGCGGTCTGCTTGACTAACATCTGCTTGAAACTGGGTCATGGCAAGTTAACAAGGCAATGATTTGTTAACAAGTCCATGTAGGTCCTCAGTCATAAAGGTTATTGGAGACGTTGGACTGTTGCCTTCAACTTTACTGAAGCTGGAGTTCCTCAAGAACTCAATGATTCTGAGTCATCTTCTAGAAACCACATTGGTCCAGTCACCTACTAACTTTCTTTCTGTTCTGACTTGGGACCGAAAAATTCAATGAAAGGGATTTTTACACTTTACTTAAATAAATATTAATTTTGTAGGATTTTTGTTTTTATGCAAAAGTCAAAGTGACTCAGATCTTAAAGCGTTTCGGAGAATTTGTTCCCCATTCTTTTATATCATGGATTTTCAAAGTGTTTTTGACCAGTGAATTCATAAACGGTGAAATATCTTGTTATCTTCTAAAGGAGCGAACTGAAGACAGGAAGAAAGTCTTCCAGTTGGCAGCAGGTAGGTTTCTCTCCAAGCCTGAACTCCCAGTTAAACAGTAACAGACGTCAAACTCAGTGATGTCGTCCTTCCTCCAGCCAGACTGCAGGCTCCGGAAACCTCCACGGACAAAAAGACGGATCAGCCGGAAAGTGAAAACACCAGCCAGGAAGCTTCAGTCCACACGCCATCTCCCAGACGGAACGGCAGCGTCACAAACTTCCAGTCTCCCATTCGTCACGGGAACAGCATCCGCACCATCACCCAGTCGGCATCTCGACCCGACCTGAGCAGAGGGAGTGGATCTGGGTCCATCAGAAGTCCGACGGTGACCGTCCTGCCCAAACATCGTGTGGAGCACAGGTCTCTCTCACACACACACACACACACAAACACACTGATTTGGTTGTTTTTTATATTTGTGTTCACATCATGATCGCAGCATTTCAATTGACTATTTTCTCAAAACTAAAACAGCTCAACACTGTGCTTATGATACAGACATAGTAACATGGATAATTACATGTTACTATAGGTCCCTGATTCCTAAAGTGCAGGCAGCGGCCCCCCTAGGTGGGCCCTAGTAGCCAAGGGGGCGCTGTAGAAAAAGTTCAAACTTCTAAATACTTTCTCAGTTTCTTTTTCTATTCTCACGACAAAATGTTTTCTGCAGGAAGCAATGTACTTGTAAGTTATGTGAACTTTTATGGCATGTTTTTTTTACTGCATGCTTAAAATGGTTTGGATTATTTAAAGTGTGGTTCTTTGGTGCAGATTGCTGATTGGACAACAGGGAAAACCAACATTTTGGTCAATAAACAGTAGCTGAAGTCTTACCCAACATCATCAAATAATTCATTATTTTATGATGTGGCTTTAAATCACTGCTGCCCATATAGAACTATGTTTACGGCTGGTTTTGTTTTTGCCATTACTCACTTCATTACTTTACAACTCTTCGAACCGTCATGGTGGACACTCCATCGTCACCGCAGCTTCTGTTGTTCACAGTCTGTACCGACGTATGCAATGATGAAACAATAAAAACGAAACTCTTACACATGGTTTGTTTCTTTTTCCGTAACAGGCCTCCACCGGTTTTTAGTGGCCCAAGTGGATCCTGTCGGTCCAAGTCCTACCATCACTTGATGTACAATCATCCAGCCCGATATTCTGACAACATCCACTCTGACCCCCTGTACAGGAAGACCATACGCTCCATACGTCCAGTCGAGGCTGCCGGTTTCATCCCCGCACAGAGTTTCGGAGGACGTCGTGGTCACACACGCTACGTTATTGTCAATGAGCACGAGCCCAGGAAGAAGCTGCTGCGATCGGCCACTCGAATCCCTCGACACTTCCTAATGGAGGAACCCACTGAGATCCTGGAGCTGTATCCATGCAACATCAAACGCTACACGCCGCGCACCGCACACCACCAACCACATCCTCACCGCTCGCACGCGTCACAGCAGCATCTGAGCGAAGAGGAAGAAGAGGCGGAAGAAGGAAAAGGCAGGAAGAGGACGTCGCTGAGTAAAAATCATCGGCCTCACTCTCTCTCTGACCTCAACCAACCTGCAAACTTCTATATTGGCGAAAGAGTAGAAAGCCACAAGTCAGCAGCTAAAGACGGCCATGGACGATACAGAGCACAAGAGGACGAAGAAGAAGAGGAGGACGGTGGCAATGAGGACTGGAGAGTAGTAGAGTCACAGCCAAGGGGCCAGCCCGGTGGGAGAGGATCGGATCCTCTGGTGCGGACCAGGCGTAACATCCAATCCCCAGGAAGACCTGGACAGTCTCCCACCAGGACCAAGCACTCTGAGTCTCACGCCAAGTCCAAGATGAGAGCGAAGCTGGAAACCCCTGTGACTGAGTCCGACTCGGCCTCGCTGGCCTCCAGCAGCGACCAGCAGAACAGCAGCACCGACCAGTACATCCAAGTTATCCACAACAAGGAGCGCTACCTCAAGTCTGACACCAGACAGGGGAAGGCGGCAAAGAAGAAGTCCAAAGGCAGCTTTGACCTGAACGGCACCGACTCCAATGACCTGGTCTGCTCTAATGTCTGACTTCAGCTGCAAATCACTGCAGACACAACATTTACTGTGTGGTACTATTGTTGCTGGTGTTGTATTTTTATGCGTATATTATGTATTATGTAACTTTTGGTGTAGCTATGTTGTTACTGCCACCTTTTGGGCATTTTTCATCCTCCAGTTTCACTGTATCTTTAACGCAAATCCACAAAAATACTCAGTTGCTCAGTGACGTAACAGCTGTTCTCCAGATCCTCACTCTTGCTTTAACAACCGTGTTTCTCATAAATCAAGCATTTAATATTAAACTAACAAAATGCATGGATCCTGAAATCAGAATAAGGTAATTTTGTGATTATATATGATATTTAATTTCTGTTTATTTTTAAATTCTAGTCAAATGAGGGTTTTTGAGCGCTTAACTCAACAATTAAAGTTATATAAAAATTCAACAGAAGACAATTGCGTACACAGGATGACTAAAAAGTAAAACTGTTACAGGGGCAATCGACAACGTTCAGTAAAGACGATATGAAAAAGGAAACCAAGGGCTTTTATTTTGAAAATTCACAAAGGAAGTATATCGGCCCACATATTGTGCGGATTCCAGTAAGGTTTGCAGTTTTCATTTGCGGTGTTTAACTGTTACACGATGTGCTTTTTATAAACAAAGCGGGTTTAATCCGTATTTTCTCACAGCCGTGTGTTGCAGTCGACGGTCGGTTAACTATGAACATTCGAACATCACGTTTCATTCATTCTCTTTGTCTAAAAACCGAAGCAGTGTAGCGGCGATTTAGCCTTACTTGACCGGGGTTGGTGGACCTGTAGCCGGGAAGTGAAAGCTGCGTGTCAGTGTTTTTTATTTTCCGAGAGAAGTGTCGTTTAAATAAAACCCAGTAAGGTAACGTACACCTCAGGAAGAACTATCATGGATTACGAACACGAAGCGAAGAAGGCGACTGACTCGATGCAGAGCTACAGGACGGACACATCTGGCTGGAAAGTCTGCAAGAAGTCGGTAAATGTTGGCTAATGTTTTCATCACTGTTTTAAAAGTATGACATGTTTTTATTCTACGTATTTGCCGTGTTTTACACCGTGAACCAATAAGCTGCTCCTCTGCTAATGGCGTGTTATGACGTTGACCAACACTGACAGAGAGACCCAGTTACAATGAACTCCGAAATCACGAACAACTACCACTGGGTGGCGCCGACACTACGTTGCTTAGGGCTAGGTGTACAATTCTAACAATACAGGAACAATATATATTATATATAAGTATATTAAATATACTTACTTACTATATATAAGTATATGTAAAAAATAAATAACAATATACTGTACTATTCTGGCACACACCCTGAGGAAGCCCAAGTATCACCAACGGTACATTTTTTGATCAGTAAAGGAAGTTTAGTCCTATGCTGTAATAATTAACAAAATTAATGAACACATTGACCGTTAAGATGACATTTTCCTTGATGTATAGTGAAAATGTTTCTTTTTTTCTGAGAATGTGTTGTTTACTTTGGCAGAATGATGTGGTTGTGTCGTGGCGCCCTTCGTCAGAGTTCCCTGGGAATGTGTAAGAAACTTTTTTTTCCTCTTTTGCTTGTTTATTTCCAATAATAAAATGTCTCCCTTATAAGGAAATAGGGTTGTGTTTTCATATAGAAAACAGCTCCAACGCCGCCGCTATCATGAAGTTAATCTGGTTTGTTTGTTATTGTACTTTTTTTTTTTTACCTTTAATGACACCAGAGCTAATGCTAGCTACAACAGTCCTGCTACAGAAACCAGTGCTAATTGATTACAAAGCCTTTCATTTCCCTGATTTTTTTTTTTTTTTGATTGAGTCCGAAACCTTGTTTGTATATTTGTGTCTCTAATCCTTTGACTGGTGACCTTTTACTGGCTGATAGGGAACACAGCATTCAGTCAGTCATACTGTATGTGTTAAACTCCATGGCCCCGTCCACCTCAGATGTTCTTGATTACCCCTTTAGTTAAGCTAACATTACTGTTTGTCTTTGTGCCGAGGTTGAACAGTTAACCTAGGCTTCATGTTTAAATCTAATTGGCAACAGTCATGCCTGAATCATTTCCTCTCCTGACCCTGTCCTGTCGTCCACCCTGCTGCCAGTTACAAGGGGGATGGGATCATCAGCGGCAGCCTGTTGAAAGTGTGGGAGTGCCTGAAGCCCATACCTGACGGGCTTCGAGTCAAATGGGACAGCAATGTGAAAAGGTTTGAGCTTCTGGAACAAATTACAGAGGTGCGTTGTGTTCTTGTTACAGTGTTTTTGTTTTTTATCAGTAGTTACTTTGTCCAGCAGTTTGACTGAATTATATGTTGAGAACATTCTCTTGTCTCCCACTCAGGGCACCTCCATTTGCCGGACGGTCACACCCTCAGCAGCCATGGGTATCATAGCTCCACGAGACTTTGTAGATGTGGTGGTAGTGAAGCAGTATGGAGATGGAAGCATCTCGTCCAATGGTGTGTATACCAAATATAAAGTCATTGGTTTCTCATCACCATGTATTTAATTCTCAGTCAAATAAAATAGGTGTTTTTTTTAACACACTGATAATTATTTAAGTCCCAACGGTCAGTACTGAAAGTACCTAAGTTGCACAAGTTGTTGATCTTGCTGAGAGTTCTGACCCGTTTCAACTGGACCACGTCATACAAATCAGGAAGGTGGTGAAGGTAACACCACTGAAAAAGTGCTATTAGTTGGTGAGATCCTTAGTCCTAACATCTCGGCACTTCTTATCCTCAAGTCATAAAAGCTGAAATAAAAATCACCGTTTTTTTTTTAATGTCTGATTTTGTGCGTCTCTAATTAAAAACAGTGCCTTGTTTTTAGGGGAATTGAACTTCTTCAAAACACTACAGCTCCACATGTGCATCCTATGATATGAAGCTTCAACTATGCAGCAAGTTGAAGCTTCATACTGACTGTTTTTGTTTCCATGTTTGATTGGTTTCTGTCTGTGTTGTGTTCTGCAGCCACCAACGTGACCCATGTCAGTTGTCCTCCTCAGCCGGGCTACGTGAGAGGCTTCAATCACCCGTGTGGTTGCATCTGTGTCCCAGTCTCAGGGTACGTGGCTTTCGAGCCGTTTATATGGTCAAAGGTCAAAGTGTCCTACGAGAAATTATTTCCTCTGTTGAAAACCTCTAGAATTTATTAATTCAAAAACAGAATTTTGGCCTATTTGAACTTTTCACCAGTTGTGATGAAAATAGGTCGTTGTGGCGCTCAATGACATTCTTGTTACGTACAAATCTCTCTGTTAACTCAGAAGAAACCATTTCACTCTGGTTCTTGTGTTTGTTCTTTCCAGGGAACCCAACAAAACTCAGGTGTACACGTTCTTCCAGACAGACCTGGGGGGCCTGCTCCCTCGCTCTGTCGTCGACTCTTTCTTTCCGTCCAGCATGGCTGAGTTCTACAACAACCTGGCCAAGTCTGTCAAGTCTCACAAAGACATTTGACACCAAGAGCTAAGAGATTCTTTTAAAACCAGGACCAAAAACCCTGGTGCGTTTTAGAGCTAATCTGACAGACGTGGGACCAACACAGTGACAGAATCTTAGAAATTACCCCAAATTTCTTTTGCATCTTTTTCTCCTGTGTCACTACAGGAAGAGGACACCACATGTTAACCAGTTTAAATTCACATTTTAAAACCAAAACGGTTGGTTCCAAAAAAAAAGTTTTGTATTTCATGGAAAAAAAGCCGCAGCCTATGTGATTTTACACTAACTGGGTGCGAAAACGAGGGTTGATAAATCACAGGGTCACTGTGGACCAACTTTGATTATTGTGATTGTACATAATCTGATCAATCATGATTAATTGTAGTGTATGAAACATATAATATAAAATACATCTTAATATATATAACAAATATATATAAATATATATATAAAGAAATGTTTTTATTTCCCTGGAACCAAAAAGCCAATATCAGCAGGTAGAGGTCAGTGTTTCTCACCTGTTTATATTTGTAACTAATCCAAATGATGGGATTTATTAATATGAAATATATATATAAATATATATGCAATTTTGAACATCCATTGATCTCGACTATGGGCTGCGGCTTTATTTCCAGTCATTGTTTTAAAGTTCCTTCTGTGTGACCCACTGTCCCGATCTAAAGAGTGAAAAGTGCTGAGGACAAACTCCCGATTCACGTCCAATCAATACCTTTAATGTGTTAGTTGCATGGACCAGTTTCAAACTGTTGCATTGCCTCATACCTCACAATGTTGTTTGTGTACTTGAAACAATTTTTTTTGTTGTTGTTGTCATCACTGAGCTGCCGGTGAAGGCGTTTGCCTTTTTTACCTCACACCTTTCCTTACCTTTTCTTAATCAGGTGTAGGTTGGTGTGGATGCCTGGAGAGCAGAAGCCTATAATTCTACACTGTAAATTTTAAAGAGAATTTTTTTTCAACATTTATTTTCTGTTAACTCCCTGTTCTTTAACTGAGATAAGGTTCAAGGACCTGGCATGAAATACTGCGATTCTCATACAGTTTTAACAATGGAATCTTCCAGAACAAATCACACTGGAGTCGGTCGTTCAGCTCCAGTCAGTATAGAAATATGATCATCAAAATCATCATCGTGGAGTTTTTGATACAAAAGGCTCAAGAAAATCGCAATGACATGAAGAAATCACTGCCAACAGATGGCAGTAAAGCATCAAATACGTTTCACCAAGGTGAAAGAATTAGGCTGCGACCCAATTTCAGCATTATGTCCAAGAGGATATTTGCAGTACGCACAGTGGAAAACTGTACCAGAGCAGGCGACCTCTGACCCACCAATACTGATTGACTTTGAATCCTTTAATTAAAAGTCTAACATCGACGCTGTAATGCCACCTTATGGAAGTCAACTGCCATCATACCTGGCACCAGGGACACTTTCATCAGATGTGTCTGGTAAAGAAACCAGCTGCATGACCAGACCTGAAGATGACGCTTCCCAGAAAGACACAGTGCAAACTAACATCAAACAAAACAACATCTGCCATGATGGAAAAAAGGAGGACCTAATGTGTTGTTATGGATGTCAAGGTCTCCGCAACACCAAGAGGAAGGGCACCAGATATATTAGATATTAGAACACCAGTTTAACTGACAGCAGCACACGACCCAGGTTGGATTTTTCTGTTTTGAAAGCAAGATAATTTAGAAAACGCTTAGACACGGGAGCAATCGTTGTCCTGGACCAAAATGTCATCTTATCTGATAAAAAACCCTCTAAAGAATGGAAACCAGGACCTGGATGAGGATTTCTGGAGGTCACTGGCCGACAAACAGACGATCGAACATCTGAAAACTGAAAATCAGAGGCTTAATGACGTGCTCCAGAAATCCCAAGTTGACCAAAAGAGAATTGACCATCTGGAAAGTGAAAACCAGAAGCTGAGTGACACGCTGCAGAAATGCCACGTTGAACAACAGAAATTTGAATGTCTAAAAAATGAAAATCAGAGGCTCGCCGAAGCATTGCAGAAATCGCTCATCGACCAGTTGCGGATGGACTGTCTGAAAAATGAAAATCAGAAGCTGAACAGGGCCCTGCAGAGGTCGCAGTTTGACCAGCTGAGGATTGACTGTCTGAAAAATGAAAACGAAAGGTTGACTGAGGTTCTGCAGAAGTCCCAGGATGAACACCAGAAGACCGACCACCTCCAGACAGAAAATCAGAGGCTGGCCGAGGCTCTGCAGAAATCCCAAGCCGACAAACTGAGGATTGACCATCTGAAAGGAGAAATCCAGAAACTGGGTGAGGCCATGCAGAAGGCCCAGGTCGACCAGCAGAAAATGTACTGCCTGAAGTACGAAAACCAGAGGCTGAACGAGACTCTGCAGAGATCACTCACTGACCAGCAGAGGTTCGAACGCCTGAAAAACGAAAATCAGAATCTCATCGAGGCTCTGCTGAAGTCGGGGGACTATCAACAGAGGATCGATCATCTGCAGCAGGAAATAGAGACGTTCAACGAGGCGCTCTGGAATTCAGAGACTGATCCTAGGAGGCTGGAGAACGTGACAATTGAGATCAAGGAACTCTATGAGACTCTGCAGAAATCCCAGGTGGACAAACACTTGATTGACTACCTGCATTCTCGTAATCACAAGCTAAGTGTGTGTCTGCAAAAATCACGCGATGACCAACACTTGATCAGATATTTGCAAAGTAAAAATAAAAAACTGCACATGGGGCTAAAGGAAACGGAGGACGACTTTGAATTGCTCTGGAAGGCAACCGTTCCTGGAGTACCTGTCGGGGGTCCGGTCTAGATGGGTCACAGCCGGTTGGCTCACTGCTCAGCTAACAGCAGACGGAGGGTCGTGGTCCTGCTGCTTCGTGGGTTCAGTGACGGCACTGAATTTAGCAAAGGATAGTAATGGAACATAATGCTAACTGCCAGGAAACACCACTGCCCCCTAGGTCCTTGATGTCCAGCGCTCTGGTTGTATTGTGTTTCCTTTTAACTTTTTCTTTTCCCATAAAACTTGATTCTTAGTCCCAACAAATATCAACGTCACCAGCCCGGCCCACCTCCACTCTGTACGATGTCCCTCAAATACATGTGGACCAAACCTTGACAATCCTTAAATAACCTACACTCCATCTCTTTATCTCTGTATAAATATACCAATATTACCTTGTTTTAAACTAGACTGAAAACGTGTTCAATGTTCTACCAGCATCGCTGCTTCTCCAGTCTGTCATATGTTCTAGACCAGTGGTTCTCAAACAAAAATATTTGGCCTTCAAAGTACTACAAGTATGTACCAACTTCACAGTACAGCAGTACAGTTCCTTGTGGACTGTTTATTCGTATGACGATTATTTGACTATTTAAGATACCCTGTACGATGACGCAGTACTGGTACAGAGTCAAAACATTTCTGTCCCCGGGGGGCGTAGACAGAAAATAATTGAGAACCACTGGCTTAGACCAATCTCTAAAGAGTGTTGCGTAGTGTCCTCAGCTTGAGTCATTCCCCCTGAACTTAAGTCTAATCAGCTTCTCTCGCATACCACTAGAGGGAGCCCAAATACTACCATTGGGCCATGTACTGTAGTTTGAAAAGTACTGTTATAAATGGTGAACTGTTGTTTCTTTTGTGGCGTACCTTGACCACGTACCTCGTGGTCAGACCGGTCCTCTCAGACTAAGACCTCTCCAAACCTTTTCATTATTTTAAACTGTTGTGTTTATGTCGACGACGTCTCTCCGTGTATCTACAGACGTCTGATTCCACCTCAAACATGTTTATTATTTTATGTGAACTTCTCTGTGTACTTAGGAGTGGCTGCTAAACAACAGATGTCTTGAACACCTGGTACAATTGAGTATTTGTCACACCAGCGGAGTACAGCTCTGTGTACATATCTGGAGTACATAATTAAGTAATAGAACCGGCTGAACAAGCTGTGATGATTTAGTTTCTAACTACAGTCAGAACATCTGCTGCTGATACCTTCAACGTCCTGTGTTTTATTCTGTTTATCACCAGCAATAAAACCATGAACCCGAGCATGATGTCGTCGTCCAGTTCTGACCATGAGCGACATTATCAACACATTTCCAGGAACACAACAGTTCTCATTTGTGCAAATGATTTTATTCACTTGTGACGATGACAAGACTGGAAGATGATGACAATAATGTGTGTACATTTTAGAGTAAACGTCCTAAATCAGTGGTTCTTAAATGTTTTACACTGTGTACCACTTGTGAAAATATTTGTCTCTTCAAGTAATTCTTGTACCAGCAACATAGTTCTATCCTCTTCAGCTAAAGCCAGAAAATGAATTCATCAGCCAAAGGCATGCTTCACCACTGGATTTCACTAGGGGGAGCCAAAGTACCGCCAGTGGTATGCGTACCTGGGGTTGAGAACCACTAGCCGTAAGTAATAGTTCTGGTTTTGATGTATAGTAGGTACCTCATGACCTGTAGTTATTTTAATTCCTCTGTATTACATCAGTATTTGTCCAAGTAACACATGAGGGCGCTGTGGACTTCAGCTGCCGAAGATTTGATGACGTGAGCTCAGGTGTCGGTGTTGTCGGTACCTGTATACCGGTGTACATCCACTCAGAAAAAAACCTGAACTTTAAAAATGTCTACAGTAAAAAGACTAAGGATTAAAATGTGTTGACTGATATCTGAAGTCAAACACTTCATTATTAGGCCATCAGTGGAGTGTCTTTGTTTATTTTTTTTTTTGTATATTTTTTATGTTATTTGTCTATGTTTATTTTTTTTTTCATTATTGATTAGTTTCAGGTGGTCTCAATCTGTGGTGGTGGCCCTCCTCCTGATCAGTGCGCTGACGGCCCCTTCAGGTAAGGCCTTGATCATATTCCAGGCCTCGAACCGTGTCATGTCCTGCAGAGAGACTCCTTGAACCTGCAGCAGCTCGTCACCACACTGCAGACCACACTGCTCTGCAGCGCCACCTATGAACACACGCAAAATCAGTGCTCTTATACTTAAACATACAAACGCTGTTTAGGAAAAATGTAATACTCCAAAGCTACACTGATAAAAAAAATCATTTTTATATTCATGAATACATATAGTTTTTACTATTTAACCAAAACTATATTTAAAAATAATAATTCCAAACTCATTTTGAAAGACTCTGAAGTTCTCCTCTCCTGGTCACCCACCAGTGAAGATCCTGTTGACGACCAGAGGTTTGTCTCCGTGGATCGAACCTTTTCCTCCTTCCAGAGTAAAACCCACTCCTCCAGCTCCTTTCTCCAGCACTACATGAACCGGAGCTCCCTGCTCCTCCACTGCAACACACAAACGTACACTCCAGATTCAGTGTTTTTATACATTAACTGTAAATGTTTTGGTCAGACTTAATTAGCTCTATATCAATAATCAATAATTGAATTTCTGACCCACCTGAACATCTCTGCTCCTCGCTCTTACAGCCTGACTCCTCCTCCTTTTCCTCCTCCTCAGATCTCTTGTTAATGACCACCACGGCTAACTTAAGACCACGAGTCTGGCGCAGAGACGCTGTGGCTTCGGCATGTGTGACGCCGCGCAGCGTTTGTCCGTTAATGGACAACACCTCGTCTCCTTTCTGGATGGTGCCCTCCTGGGCTGCCAGACCGCTGGGGAACACTTTGTGGACCTGGACCAAGACGATAACCATGGTTAGAGAGACGAGGGTGAGCTGGAATACTACTGTAGTACTGAAACTGTATTATTGTAAAGGACAAATATTTGAATTTTATAATACTCATATTTAATAACTGAGGTTATGTGTGGGGCTGGCAGTTGTTTTTGCTCAATGCAAGAAGGTCTAAAAACCTTAGATTTCATTGGTTGTTTTTTTTAATTATTTTTTACCAAAGTGAGTCAACAC
>NC_024311.1:7149882-7186299 GCF_000523025.1 Cynoglossus semilaevis | reverse complement strand
TTACAGTCAGAGCTTTACTCTCCAGGTCAGAACCTCCAGCGATGCTGAATCCCAGCCCCGCCCCCTCCTCCTTGTGCAGTATAACAACATGGATGTCCACCAACTGCTGCAGTTAGAAAATGAAAAAGAAAAAACATGCTGAGTCATTTCTGTTATTCAGTATTTGTTATAGGTAACATTCTGACATCGCTGCTGGTGTAGGTGACACTGGAGCTACATACAAGGGTGGAGGTGATAAGTGTTAACAATCTGACAGTAACAGAGCGACAGAAACACAGATCAACATGTCAGAAGTGAGAAAAGAAAAAAAGCAGACTTAAAAGAATCATTTCATATCTATCTATCCAATTTATTAATTATGTCAAATGCACCCAAACCAATACCAGTATTGCTAACAGCCCTGATACTTAAAACTGTGCTGATACACTAAACACTTGCTTCCTTTTGGCTTTTCACCACAACCATCAGCTCACGAGTGATTGGTGATACCAGAATGATACCATGGCGACTACTCTGTGGGCAGATTTCTTTTTACCAATACCGATATCAGTGGTCAGAAATCAACTGACTGTCAGTGTTTTCCTGCTCGGTGTCCTCGATGTAGCTGTGGTTGAGTGCACACACTCTCTCTCTCACTCACTCACACACACACACTGCACATCATCCTGTTACCCACAGAGCTTTAACACATATATAACACCACCTAAAGGTTCACTGAATATTTACTAAAACCCAATCTGAAGATAGACCACTGGTGGTACTCAGTATTAGAGAGTACACAACTAAACATATTTGTACTTGGTTTTGGGATAACCCTGGTTTTGGGACAACCCTAATTCAGCTTATGTGATTTTCTCCTCTTTTTTTTTACCTTCAAAGTCTCTTCATCTAGACTCGACACTTCCTGAATCAGCCTCTGTACTTCCTGTGGAGGGATGGCTGAGATGACAGTCTGAGCACATGAGGAAGTGACTGCTGCCTGGTCATGTGATGCCCCCTCCTCTTGATCAATGGTGAATTCTCTCAGCTTGGCCAAGCTGTAATTAAAAATCATTAATAAAAGAAAAAGATTTGTACATAAAATCAGTGTCAGGTCATAAAAGTTTAACGTTCTCTTCAAAACAGGAAGTGATTCACGTCACATTAAACTACTTCCTTATATATATATTCTGCCACTTCCTGTGTCACAGTTACACACTGTATTACACAGTGAGTTGTTTCTGTACCTGACAGAGAAACCTGGGTCAGTGCTGTCTGCAGCAGAGTCCTCAGATTCACCAGGGTTGGTGACGTCCCCTGATGATGGGGTCTGTGGAGTCCGGGGGTTTCCATGGCGCATCAAGGCCTGTGACACCTGTTTCAACGTAGAACACAAAAATATTACAGTACTACACACACTAGAGCTAATGTTAGCTACTACAGTCCTGGTACACACACTAGAGCTAATGCTATTCTTGGTACTTATTTTTTTTAAGTCATATTTATTTTTATTATTATTTTCCTTATTATTATTGATTAGGATAATGCTGTCAATTAATCATGATTATTCATAATCAAATATTTTACTGATTAATCAGATTGAAATTTTAATTTAAATAAAAACTTCTGGGTTGGTTTGGATCAGTAAGTACCACAGAACTTTCCCAATAGGATACTTTGGGTTGTTATGGTAAATACAGAAGCCAAATACTACACAGTACATGATAACATTGACTACTTCAAAACAATAATTCTTTCCGTGTGTAAAATATTACCTGGTTGCCAAATGCAAGTATTTTGTCTAAACTCTCTTCCTCTATTCCCCTCCCGGGGGCGCTCTCCGGTGGTTGACCAGTGCTTGTAGTTGTGTTCAGAGGCTTTTCTTGGCTTTCTGCTTCAACCTCCTCCACCACCTCTGGAGGACTTTCTTCTTCTGCCAGAATGGTTGTAGTACATACAGCAGGAAGTACATCTTCATTCACATCCACCCTGTCCACCTCAGTGGTCTGTGGTGGCTGTAGGTCCTCCTGGTCATCACAGACTGGATCAGGGTCAGGATCAGTGTGGTTGGTGTCGGAGGGTGGATGTTCCGTGGTGGTCTGGACGGTGGACCTCGTGACAGTGAGTTCTGCCTCTGGCACACTCGTAGACTTGTTGGATTGGATCCCGTCGTGGATCCCATACTTGCTTTTTGCACTCGGCTCAGGTGAGACCACTTTCTCCACTAGAGGGAGTGAGGTGGAGGGGGCCACAGGCTTCCTGTAGTTCCCCTTCTCTGCAGCCTGAGGACTGGAAAACGTCTCGAATGAGTGGATCTTCTGCTTGATTGAGAGACTGGACCCAGACGAAGCTGATCTGATTCCAAAGTTTCGGTTAAATTCCCCGGCATGCCTCAGCTCGGCAGGTTTTGCTCGATGTTTCTGGTCCTGCTCGTCTCGAATTTTCTTGAGATTCTGGCGAAACCAGGTGGGTTTGGGCGCCACCGGTGGCCCCTTCCGTTGTTCTGGAATTTGGCATGTGCTTTTAGAATTCATGTCGAAAGTTGGATCAGAATTCACATCCATGGACGTGCCGTTGAGTTCTGCCTCATCCTCTTCATAACTCATGGTGGTCGGAGTACAGTCGGTGTTGACGGACTGTGTGCTGTGAGCAATGTGGTGCTGGTGGATTCCAGGTAGACTTTCAGGAGATCCTTCTGAGAGACGAACCCAGGGGTCCTGCAGGTGCTCTTGGGAAGGTTGTTCAACACGAGGCTGCCTCTTCAGAGCTCCTCTATTCCGATGTGAGCAGAGCACGGCTGAGGAATCTCCTGTCAAGACAGGAAGTAGAACGTACTTCAGAGAGGCGAAGTGTGTTTGAAGGATACGTATGACTGTTAAGACCAAACTGTTGTCTGAGGCGAAGTGTGTTTGAAGGATACGTACGACTGTTAAGACCAAACTGTTGTCTTATACTTATAGTTATACTTTCAGGTTGTTCAACCTGTGGCTTGAGAGTCACATGCATATTATTTTACACTAAATTTCCTTCTTGCTTGCTAACAGCAAACAACATAATGTTGACTCATCGTATCTGTCTGATTTAAATGAACTAATTTAAGTTTTCTGTTCAATTCTATGAAAAAAAAAATTATGTCCAAATTCAGTCCATGAAAATCCAAACTTTAATTAACTGTCGTTGGACTTCCTGTTTTCTCACAGTTGTGGCGTCATTCACTTTTCTCACTCTAGGTGTAACAGATTCAATCCTTCCGTCTGTTTTTATGTCCTCACTTGACCTTTTTTTCCCCTGCATTTTGCACAGTTTTTATTTTTTAAAAACTACATAGTATGTTCAAATCATGTTATGTTAAGATCAAAAATGATTCTGGTGAGGTTTTTTTTCCCTATTCTTTCAAAACTGAGGATGTTGTAATTAAAGAAAAAGAAATTGCAAACTGTTGCTGATTACGACACTTCTTATTACAAAAAACCCAATCCTTATTGCTCCAGGTTTTAATTTGCAACTAATTGCGACTAACGAATTTTTAAAAATAATAAATAATATTGAATAATAGAAAAATATAATGTAAGAGTATTAGTGTGGCAGTGACGCCACAATAATAATTCCAAGTGCTGTGCACTGCCTTAAATTTCCATTTCAGCTCAGTTCCCTTGTCTTAAACAGGAAATGTGACGACTGACACGTTTACTTAAACCAAGGCATCAACCTCTACCTGCTGTCAATCCACTGGAACCACCAGGTGTCTCTATGTGGAAAAAAAAAAACCACAGTAAATTCCTACCTGTGCACTGACTCCTTTTGTTGTGCGTTTCAGGGTCTGGCTGAGTGGAGTCGTCTTTCCTTCCTTTGCATCGTTCTCTAATTCGTTCTCCTTCCTGTAGCAGAAACAGGAAGTATTGTTGTTTCTGACAGAAACCACAGAGATTTGAGAGCAGTCATGTTCCTCTGCTTCCGCTTCGACGTTCGTCTGCATTTGGTACAAGATACACAACATGCTACGGCTGAGCGCTAACGTGCACCTGTGGACACGACTGCTGCTGCACACTCAGCATTAATGTCCATTCATTGGTCACTTCTCCAACAAACAGGACAACTCATCATGCTGAATCACTGACCTCACATTACACACAGTAACTGACACAGACAGGGAGCCCTAGGTTAATATTAAACTACTTTGCCCCCCCACCAAAGTACACAAAACTAATTATCAATATTATTGTTATATTTCCAAATTAATTATTTAATTTTCTTAACCATAATTAGTTGTGATCAAATACATGATTAATCCACAGCTACCTTGCGATTAACCAGAATACAAATTTGAATCGATTGACAGCACTATTATTGTTATTATTTTAGGGTACACCTACCATCACCCAATGACTAATGACTGGTCAAGCCCCCCATGACCCAGAAAATGATATAATGAGAAAATGAATAAATTAAAAATAGGTATAAAATACACCCATGCACTTGGCATGCCTTCACTAGCATGAAAACAGACAGCACGCCAACAGGTCACCTACGTTACTGCAAAGTAACTTCAGCATCTGTTGTAAGGCTCTGTACAAACTGCTGAAGAACTGCAGGCAGCAGCAGAAGAAGAAAAGAGCAGAGAGAAGAGAGGTGAGAACAGGGAACCAGTACTGACTCATCAGAAAATATTAGCTAATCTAAGCTTATTTCAGAGGTAAGCTGACCTTAGCTTAGCCAATACTATCTGTACAATACTATCTCTGTTTGGTGTAGCTTAGCTTAGCTACGTCTGGCATACCTTTGATTATCTTACGTTAGCTTAAATAAACTAGTGTCTTTTCCTAAAAATGACATTTAATGATCCTTAGAATTAAAAAAAACTTTTCTTTTTACATTTTCAGGTTAAATCATTCAAATGTATTTCTGTCAAACGTTCCTATCCATCCATGTTCCTGTGAACGCGTCTAGACTGTGGTATGTTACTAACACAGTGGGCGTGTGTTTGAACGGCTAGATCGTAGAGCACGTGTTTGCTATTAAGTCACATGTGGTCAATTAGTGTGAGGCCCACTGAGTCCTGGTGGACAATAACATGTATGTACTATCACCCACAATGGCCCCACATACAGTACTGTAGTGGCAGCTACACTTGGACGGCCGAGTACTTCAAATCTGTAGTACCGATATAAACACTGGACAGTCAATCAGTGGATGTTTGTTTTAATTACCTGGCAACTGCTGAGTGATGTCTGCAGGTTCTCGCCCCGGATTGGGGATCCTCCACTAGAACCACTGGAGTCTCCGTTATAGCCATCCTCACTGGTCACGTCCTGAGGCCAGCAGTGCCTTCGAGGAGTTCCCAGCTGAACCCGGCAGCTGGACTAAACAGGTAGACAAATGTGCACACCAACACATGCACACTCTGTTAGGGTCAAGTTATTATGTTTTGTTGCAGTGTCACTTTTCAGTCATCATGGTGGGCACGTTTTTCAAAGGCTACGACTGCTGCTAAAGTTAGCAACATATCAGGGTTTCAGAAGTGTAAATGTCTTTACTTTTGGTAGGGTAAGTAAAAAGTTGTAAGTGATAACAAATGAGGAACTGATCAGGGTCGAACCTTGGAGCTTTTCACACTTAGATCCAGGGACATTTGACTGGAAGGGTTAGCTGCAGGAGAGTTGTATGGGATGTTATAATAGTCATCAAACATGGGCACAGATAGTCTGGTTTCTGACCACATGTCCGTCACGGGCTGTAGAGACAAAGGACAAAAGAAAAAAAGAGGTTTGTCGAGAGACATCGCTCATTTGACCTGAAAAATGACAGAATATCACAAAATACATGTGTGAACTCAGAGCCGACTCTTAGGGCTCCACCTGCTGGAGGGTGTGCTGTTCTAAGAAAAGATATTAAAAATATGAAAAGTAATATTAATATTTTTGCTGCCCCAACTGAACAAGCAGGTGTTATGTTCAAGTCCAGACTTGTACAAGTCAAAGTATATACTGACAATACAACAATTTATATTTATGTTGTCAAAAATTGGACAAATATTTACTGTTACTGGGACTGAATGTTATTTAAGACTTTTAGTAGTGTAGTTTGATCTGGCTGTGGTAGGTCTGTCCTACACCCACTGTCCGTTAATGTTTGCCCACAGCGTAGCAATGTTGATCCTAGAGTCGGCCCTTCGTGCACTGTGATTGATCATGTTGTTACTTTAGGTCCTTCGAGGCTGTGGATGTGGCCCGCTGGGTGATGATGTTCCTGGTGCAGGTTCTGGAGGGTGAGGCAGCGGTTGTATTGCTGGCCATTGGTGTCGCTGCAGGAGCGGGTCATGGTCTTGTGATGTCTTCCTACTGTCAGCTGACTGAAACTCCTCTCCAAACAGGGCTCCCACCTCTGTCGACCGTGAGGGCAAGTGTCCGGTCTGCGCAGTCCTGCAATGGTAAAAGCGATTTTAAACTCATAAAAACATACTTTCACCTGGTTTGTCCATAACATTAGATCATGTTATTTTATCTGAGTGGTGAGATGACGTCACCATAGAAACAGTAGCTTACCGTCAACAGTCCATTGGCTCTTGTCTCTCCTCGGTTTGCTGTTCTCCACTGCCAGAGTGATTGCATCGTTCAGCTGCTGCTCTGAGACCTGGGTCACACAGTTGAGAGAAGTTAGGTCCTCCGTCCACCAGGGTCTCCTGCTCTTGCTCTAACGTCCACACAGACCACCACTGTCCTCTGCTCTGTCTCTGTTAGGACCTCCTTCTGAGGAGGAACATTGTCTCCACCTCCTCACCTTCAACATGTTCGTTATTGTCTGAAAAACTGACATTAGTCTGGAAATTAACCCTGTGCTCAGCACTGCTCTCTAGTGGATGTATTGCTTTAAAATACTATTACTATACTATTATTACTATACCAAACGTAGGGCGCGAAAATAATTAATGGCATTTCGGCTGGTTCTCGTGTATCGGCTCCCTAATAATGCACGTTAAGATCTCAAATGGCTCCTTATAGTTTTTTTTTTTTGCTTAAATAAATATACTACTATACTACAGTTAAATGCAAAATTATGTTTTATGTATTATGTAAACAACACAAATAAACCACGGGTTGCAGGACGCAGGTCTAGGTTCTCGATCCTGCTCGAATCATTCACTTAAGAGGAACGGTTCTGAGAGACGGTTCGTTCGCGACCGAGCCATCACGAGCGTACGGGAACGTACGACGTTTACGGACGTACTTTTCTACGTAAAGGAAGTGCAAACCAAACAGACCGATAGCGCCACAACGTCCGGGACTGCTTCACTGCTAAGAGAGTTTTTGTTGCTAAAACGTTAGCGACGTTAACGGAGACTAAAGGAAAATACAAACATTCACTGAAAAGTGACGGGGAATTTAAAGGACAAAAATAGGAGCACTGACTTCTACAACTAAAGGTGAGACCGGAACCGGATATAACTTTAATAAATATGGCGTCATAATGACAATAAACAATTTACCCAATATTGACTTTAGTTAAAGTTATTATTTTGATATATTGTTATACATTTATCACAGAATCCGTATTCAATTGATTAAAGGATTTAAAACATAGCGTAAAAATGTATTTGTTTTTCGAAAAAGTTACTTTTAGAGTTTATTTATTCGTAAGTCTGATGCTGGAGTCAGTACTTAAACCTCATTGTGGGTCACTGTCTATTTCTCTGACACTCTTGAAATGTTCTAGAAACCATGAAGCAGAATTGGTTTGTCACATACGTTGGGATCAGGGTGGCGACTTATGATGATGTGGACTGGACCTGGGCTGCAGTGGCTCAGGACAGTGTAGACGTCATTCAGTGCCATGCTGTAGACCACATTGTCGTTGATCTCCATAATCTCATCTCCACACCTGGACAAGTTGTTGAAAGGACAGCTTTACATCATGGCAAATATAAGACGTCAATACAAAGCAGTACTTGTGTTACTACGTTGATTAGGGTGGTCCCGATACCGAGTACCATGTGGATAGTTCTTCAGGTTCAAATACATACTGTATGCAATGAACTGGAAGGACGTGGATACATTGGCCTTTTACTACTAATGCAAAGTCAATATATCAGTCGTAAAGCTAAATGCTAAATGTCACATAACAGAGACCCAACTTGATTTTTTTTACTCCGTCGACAACATAGCTTGATGTGGCGTCAATAAGGAACTCGTTGTTGTGGCTCTGATTCACAGAAGGGCTAGAACAAAATTCTACTAAAATGATCCAGTGGTCCAGCACGATAAAGAATCTGACCGAGTCGTTTTAATCCAGTGTTAGCCTTGTTGTTTATGTAACTGACCTGAGTCTACAATCCATATGTGCCACAGATCCAGGTGAAAGGGTGTGGATGTAAATCCCAGAGCAGCCATCAGCTGATGGAACACAGCAGAGTCCGATACCCAGACCAACACCAGCCTCTGAAAAGATTCACATTCAGTTTTTCAGTGAAGTCACTGTTTCAAGTGACATGTTATAAGTTAAAATGTTTTATGTGACACAGATATTTCACTTTAATGATAGTTAACCTCCATCAGCTCAGTTTCTATTCTATTCTATTCTATTCTAACCTCCATCAGCTCAATGCTTCTGTCCTCATTGGAATTACTAAATAAATAATACATTATTCCTGTGGTTCCCAGAGTAAGGCTCACGACCCTGGCCGGTAAATTAAAAATCTGAAGGCTGACCTTTGTGCAGTACAATCTCCATCATGACGCGGTCCCTTGGTTTAGTGGGCTGACTCGGGTGGGTCACTGTGTTGCTGCAGGTGTTGGTCAGGTAATTGTAGCCTCCCATGTCAGCGCTGACCCTCGCCATCCCTGTGGTGGAGCTGAGGGAGCGCGACCTGCAAAGCTGGGCCACCTGGGTTTGACCACACAAGACCTCTACACGGAGGCTGGTCCTCACCACCAGAGTCAACAGGCCTTTTCTGATTTGCTGCAAAGACAATACAGCATCAAGTTAGTGATACCTTAGGTAGTCCACGGGGGACTAGCATGTGGCCCAGGCACCACGTTGGTGACCCCTGGTTTAAAGATAATTCTTCCATTTTAGGTAAATTTATTTTTCGTAGCACCAATGCCCAACAACCAAAATAACATTTTTATGACTTTGCACTCTGCTAGTCTGTGGTATTGTAGTAGTTGTTCAAATTCTAGGCATGCAGAAAACACAAAAGTTTGTTTTAATTTGCTTGGGTTTGATAAAACAATCGAGTCAGTTGACTCAGTGGTTTCATTTTTCTCACTTTGAATTTGTGCAAAGCTTCGTCGTGAGTCAGACCGTGTAGAGACTCTCCGTTCAGCTCCAGGATCTCGTCTCCTGTACAGACACAGACCAGGTATTACTGTACTGTACTGTACTGTACTGTACTGAGTCCTAAAGACAAAGACAATATGTGGCTTTCCAGTATGTAGGAATGTTTGTAAATGAAAAAACAAAGTGGTTGGTGTACCATAGTTTGAGAACCACAGACCTAATGTGAACACATTTATGGCAATAAGTCTTCCCAATCAGCTCGTCCTTTACAGTTACAGTAATAATGCTGTTCTGCTGTAGGTATTAATTATATTACTGGGGTATTTTATGGGTTTATTCTCACACTCACCCTCTTGCAGCCGTCCATCAGCTGCCGCAGCCCCCCCAGGAAAAATGGTCTTCACGTAGATCCCCATTGGTCCATACATGCTGTCTCTTCCACCCACAATACTGAAGCCCAGACCCTGAGGAGAAAAACCTGAGCAATAAAGTTTAAAGCTGTGACGATAGTCAAACCTCACGTCTGCTTCTGCACAGACTGTTTTAAACGTCTGCTTCTGCACAGACTGTGGTTTTACTTATAGCCTGATTAATTGACATGCTGATGGAGCAGTAAAACTGTTTGAATATAAACTGTGAAGATCAGGCCAGTAGAGTTCTAATATGAGCTCAGTGTGATGACTTTATAATTATAAAGTGAGCAGCACTTGACCCACATGGTTCTGAACAAGCAGGCCATCAAACCCAGTAGGGTCAGTAATGCACCTTTACGTGGTCAAATACAGCAAAACACCAAGATCTACAGCAGTCATATTCAATTTGTCAGTTTGCTGCAAAATGGCAAAAATGTCGTAATCGTAGTACTCACTACCTTGCCCTGGCCTTTCATCAGTACTATGTTACAGATGATAAAGGCCTGTTGCATGTTGCTGCCGGGAGGAACCAGCTGTGTGGAGCTGAGCGAGCGAGAGGTTCGATGCACTGGCTATAACACACACACACACACACACACACACACACTTTTTTTTAGTGTTTAATCCTGACATTTTCACCAATATCGGATCAGGCCATCCCATACAGTAAAAACAAATACCTGTGTGGTGTAAGGAGGTTCTAGCTGCTGTGACAAAGACTTCCTGTTCTCATGAAAACCACCATGACTGGTATACAGTTCAGGGTTCTTCATGATGATGGTGTCCAAGTCTCCGATCCAGTATGGCTGAACACCTGATGAAATAACAGTCGTGGCTTTAGTACTTTCATACTTCAGTACACATAACGAGACAAATATTAGTACTTTCATACTTCAGTA
This sequence comes from Cynoglossus semilaevis, assembly GCF_000523025.1. NCBI lineage: Eukaryota > Metazoa > Chordata > Actinopteri > Pleuronectiformes > Cynoglossidae > Cynoglossus > Cynoglossus semilaevis. The sequence goes on along the minus strand of NC_024311.1, from coordinate 7,175,735 downwards.
CACATAAAGAGACAAATATAAATACAGCAACGTCAGCACATAACGGAACATCAGCTGATATGGTTGTTATTTTTAAAGATGTCAAATATTTTTGGCAGCAGCACAGCCTTTGATCAATGTGTCCAATCACAGAGCATTGATAGCGAAGTTTCCATTTCTGGTAGGAAAATGTTGGAAATGTTCGAGACCAACTTGTTGAATGAGCCCGCGTCCTGTTGGTATCATTGATGGTCTTTTCATCTGGACTCTGTTCTGTTTTCACTGTATTCCAGCATTTGTCCTCATTCACCTCAGGGATTGGTAACTACACACACACAGATGCACACAAATACATTATTCTTCATAAGTCAAAGGTCCATTTATTATAATTATGTACCATAATAACAATTAGGGCTGTCAACGCAAACACCCTAATCACGTGGGTGTGGGCTGTATGACTGTGATGGACCTCCACAGTGTTGTCCACTTGACAGTAAACACTCACTCTGTCCTACAGTGCAAACAGTTCTTTACCTTGAGGGGATTGTTGTTGGCTGGAACTTCATCAGTGTGTCCAGGCAGTGATAAAGACCTCAGAGGTGAGTGCCTGGAAATTGTTGTCATGTTGNNNNAGGGAAATGTCCTGTAGTGAAGAGCAAGGTGTTGGGTTCACACAGCTGCACGTTTCACTGGCAATAAAATAAAATAAACCCCTGACCTCTGTGACCTTTTTGGCTCATTTACAACCTTTTGGATGTAACGATGGGTCTCAAATCAGTTAAAAATCAATACAAATCTGTGACAATTCGCATCGGTTGAATGTAAAAATGTAGTTTTTTTTTTTCTTCATAATGATCTTTTTTTGGGGTGTGACACATACAGTAGTCCTTAAAAAAGGGTCATTCTTTTTTTTATTTCATTTATATAGGATTCAGCACAATCTTTATGTTCCATTTCCTGGCACTCCAAAGAGTGGGTACTGTTTAGGTTGGTCTATGTGTTCCTGTACTGGCTCCTCAGATTGGTTTCCAAGTGTGTGGGATGAGTGGGTGAATACTCAGAGTACCAGCCACAGCGAGAGGAACAACATTAACATGTAACTGCTCTTACCTCACTACAGGCTCTAATGTGAACACTTCTCAGAGCCTCCTGCTCTACCATCCAAGTGCTGCCGTTTACAACGTGTCCGTTAAAAGGTGCCAGCTGGTCTGGACTCGGGAAGCTGCAGCTCCTGGAAGAAGGAAACAGAAGAGAGAGAGGAAGTGTTGGAGGTGATGATAGGACTGGTTTAGAGAGATGTACACTAACAATTAGGGATGTCCAATATTACTGGCCGACCGATATTAGCATAACTATGTAATATCTGAAAGAATCATCATAGTTTTTTCCTCCGATATTGAAAACCTGATAACGCAATGTCTGGGTTTCGTCAAATGATATGTGCCCTAAAAATAGTTTTGGGGATACATGGCTGTATATTGATGTGAAAGTCACTAGATGGCAGCAATGACGCTCATTTAATGTTAATAAAAAAAAGTTAATACCGGACATCCCTACTTATATGTGCCTGTTAAACATATTTGCTGATTGTGTGTTAACCAGTCAAGGACACTTAGTTGTGTATTAATTTCATTCAGCCTATTTAAAGTTTCTTTTATTTTCAGTAATTAAGTTAACTTAATTTCCTGAAGGGAACTCCCAAGGGTTCATGTAAAAGTCATGCTAAAATGCTAAAATATTCTGCTGTTCAATTCAGTTTGAACGTTGAAAGGCTTTTGAAACTAGGAGACAAACTGTGAACTATGCTGTGAAATCAGTGTTAGCTTTTTTATGCACCTGTTGTTAATAATCACCTGTATGTGTTTCTTTCGTTCCTCTCTGCCTCCCTGTTACTGTCCCTGTCCACAGTCCGGACCATGTCCTCAGCCCTGTGTGGTGTGGACACCTCCTCTGAAGGACCAGTGGCAACACACATCCTCCAGATACTGCTCTCCTGTAAGAAAGCACTCGTTTACATACACATAAACATACATATATACACTGTACACACACTGGACATATAAAGTACACTGTTTCACTTGTATGTTAAAAATAAGGTTTATGAGCTCATAAAGTGTGCACTGACATTTCAGGAAATAGGAAGTTTTTATAGACGATTGAACCATAAAGTGTGCACTGACATTTCAGGAAGTTTTTATAGACGATTGAACTTGAGTCTTTGTTTATAGAATCTGTTTATTGGGCGTGACTACATCAGCTGCTAAATTTAAAACCTGTAAAATATGTTTTTATGATGTGGCTAAAGCACAGTTGACGCTTAACAAGTTCCATAATCACAGACTCCCTGTGTGTTCTGGACAAGACGCTGCTTTGTCTAATAATTATATATACAAAAAGAAAATCTTCACTGAGCGAGTGTCAAGCAGCCGTAGCTGTTAGCACTTAGCATGGTGGCTAAACAAGGGAAACAGAGCGTGGATTTTGTTTATTTAACAGGTATTTGAAAAGGGCATGATACTGTTAAAAAATTGTTAATTTCTAGCATACAGTTACGATTGTAGTTATGTAAACTGACAGTTGGAAATACACTGTGAAATGTTGTATTTGTGTTTCTTAGAAACTACTGTTCCGACAACAGGACTTCAGTTCTCTTAATTCCTGGGCTCTTTAAGGTATCAAGGATTTGGTTCCAAATGAGAGCATTAAAGTCATGTCCAGGATATAGTGTCCTTCTTGTAGGTGATTAAAAGTGATTGATGTTGTACATGGCATGAATTAGCCCCCGAGGGAAACACTGATCCATTAAATAACTGTTGTGCTCAGCGTCAGTGAGGGTTGTTTAGAAGCCCGGGCGTCAGTCCAGGAAATGGTACACAACAGCCAGATGTGAAACGTCCACTGTGGTTCTTAGCTTCATTTGATTTACGGCTCTGAAACCTTTTCCCACAAATGCTATAGCTGGTAATAATTGACAGAAAAATAGAGCTTGGTCATTTAGATTTTTACATTATAGAAAAAAAATAACGGGATTAACGCGAAAATATTGGTGCTAATGTTTTGTTGAACGGGATAAAACGGGCTTGGTTTTGTGTAAATTGCAACGCTAATGTTAGCTACTGTTAGCTAAATGTGCAAATAAATAGAAAAATATATTTTTATTTTTATTTTAGTTTGTGTCAGTTGTTGTCATTTCTTAAAATTCGATTAAAAGCATCATATTAAGAGCCCTAAATTAACAATTTACAAAAATTGTACAGGTCTGTTTGTGGTTTCATTACAAGTAGAGAGTCGTGAGTTTGATTCCCAGAGGAACCACACACTCAGCGCCTCCTAGGGGCAGCCTGTTGCAGCAGATCTGCTGTTAACAAAAGAATTTCCCAAGTGTGGGATCAATAAAGTTCAAATTATTATTATCATTACAGTGAGTGAACTGCGACCCACGGACTCGCCCCACTTGACATTGGAGGAATGTGTCAAGAGGGCGAGATGCAGAAACTGTCCTGCACAACAAACCCGGTCTTTGTCTGAATGTTTGACACTGAGGCTGGTCACAGTTCTAACACACCAACACAGGGCATGTGATTATCATGACGTTCAGACAGGAAACTGTCCTGACCGTGACAGCAGACCTGGGCTACACCAACAACAACAACATGTTTATACATACAGTAATACTTCAATCAGAAACAAATTGACTATACAGTAATACTTCAATCAGAAACAAACTGACTAATTTGTCCAACAGTATGTCGTTTTGTCAGACAGTTTGTTTACCCTACGGCGGGAGGCTGCAGGACCCACGTGTCCTGGAACGTGCGGAGGATGTTATTGTGTCATTAACATAACAATTCATCATCCTCCATCAGACAGACGCAGTAACGTGACTGCAGCTGCTGATGTTCACATGCACTGAGAGTGAGGGTCTCGGGACTGAAGACGGTCCCTGACACATCAGCTGTTCCTTATTTTTATTTTAGCTTCCGTTTCCTTTGAAAATCATCCCAGAGTAATTAGAACACACTGTGATAAAGGACAAAGACAAAGTCTGTGGGGTCTTAATTCGATGTGACGTGATGTATCTTTCTGTATATCACTGGAAGTCAGACCAACAACAACAGGTAGAGGTCAGTGTTTCTCACCTGTTTTTATCTGTGACTAATCCAAATGATGGGATTATTAATTGTCCTCAACAATATGAATCAGTCTACAGTCCTGAACAGTCCATCTGACTGTGGTGTCAGCTGTAGACTGACAGACTGTCCTGATCTCAGTCAGGCAGCTCTGACACAAGCCAGGGCCGCTGACCAGTGGTTGACGCCTCAGCAAACACATGCTAAGAGCTGATGGTGAGATGTTAACCTCGAGGTTTTTTCATGTGTATAGACTGTGTATTAGTGCAGTGATAAGTGAACGGTTAGTGCCTGATGCTTTTTTTTATTTTTAATTATCACAAATGTGAACGGTTAGTGCCTGATGCTTTTTTCTTTTCTTTTTAAATTTCACAAAGTAATTATTGAGATCAATGTTTGAATTGTGAAATATCCCATCCATTAATTGTAAGAGTCAAGCATTATTTTGTCTGTTTTCAGAAATATGTTACTGTCATACAATTTAAAATGGTCATCATCATTTATGTTTTCTCACCGTTTGTTAAGAACACAATAAGTACTTGTTCCTGCAGTTGTACCTTGATGCTGAAGGATCTTCTCAAGCTCCTTTTCTCTTTAAACGCCAGGTTCTGATGAAGCCGATTGTCCACCTTTACACCCCCTCGTTTCCCCGAGGCTGACTGCTGAAGGTTCATCTTCAAGTGTCCGTTCCCCGTGTCCCTGAATCCCACTGGAACTCCAGCGGTCAGGTCTGTCCTCCAGCCAGATGTTTGCATCCATTTTTCTGTCCCTCCTCCCACTGAATTCCTCTCTTCTGCACAGTCATCCTTAGTCTTGGAGTGACACAGCATCAGGGACCTGGACGGGGGTTAATCAAAGTCTGAAGGTCAGTCACATGTGTCAAACAGGTCATGTAGCAGTCGTCATGAAGGTCTGAGGTTCAACATCTGAGTAGAAGGGTTAGTGACCCGGCTCCATGTGTGTGAAGCGGTCTGTAATCATCTGTCAGAGTTACGGTACCTCGACAGCAGTTCCAGCTTCTTGGAGCGCTGGTTGTGGCCACTTGTTGGTTGGTCGGTTTTCCCTTGATCTCTGCGTCTCCTTTCCATCCTGCGAGAAGCCGCTGTACTTGCTTTCCTCCTTTGATGGGAGTATCGTAGTGGCATGGCAGTCAGAGTGTGTGTGTATGTGTGTGCTGAGTACTCGGGAACCAACACACTCCTCCCAGCCAGCTCGAAGCCTAATGGACAGGGACGCTCTGGAGGGCAATTAGAAAATCCAGTTAGGACAGTCTGAGGGCATCAGTGTGTTGCGGAGTGTGTTGCGGAGAACACAGTGTTGATGAAAGTACTTTTCTTTCCCTTTCTAAAAAAAACAAAACAAACAACTGTCTAACTGTCCACATGACTGCAGCTAATTTGCATTGTATTTCTGGGAAAAACACATGTTTGGACGCTGCCTCGCACGCACACACTGTCACATGCTTGTTTGCAGGTTTGTGCAGCGGAGATTGTCAGTACATTACATAAGTTGTATGGCTGATCATTCAGACATGCTTATCTTTAGCCAAAGCATGTCGCTCTTTACTGTTTTATTATTATTCAAAGGTCTCCTTCAATTCCCTCTGTGTAAAATCTGAAAATTATTTTAGCTTCTTTTTTTTATGATTTGTTTTTTTAACTTTGACTTTGTTCAGCGAGTCTCCAACCCTATTTAGAACATGTTTGTACAGCAGTAACCATGCTCAGGTCACACGCAGGAAAGGCGGTGACTGCTCTTGCCTAACAGCAAAAAAGGTCAGCAGTTTGATCAGGTTGCAGCTGAAAGGTTTTTTTTCCCATGTTTTTGATGTTCTTGCCTTTCTGATTTCCTCCCACAGTCCAAAACCATGCAGAATAATTAGACACCAATTCACTGCAGGTGTGAATGTGAGTGTGAACGGTCGTTAATATGTATACAGTATGTGGCCTTGTGATGGACTGGAGAACTTTCCAGGGTGTTAGCCCGTCTTTACCCAATGAATGCTGGGATTGGCTCCAGCTCCTAAAAGAGACTGGGCAGCCAAATGTATGTGTCTTTACTGCAGAATTATATATTCTATATATATATCACGGCTGGAAATGTAAATGTTCACAGGGATGTAGGAGCTCTCTATGTACTTTTTCATACTAATTGTACATTTTTTATAGTAACTGTATATTTACTTGTTGACGTAGTTAATTTCTATGTTCACCAAGTTTCATTATTTGTTTTAGTTTTTTCACCCAACCCATCTGCATTCTCCTGTCCTCACCCCCTATGTTTTTTCTAATTACCGTATTTTCTGGACTATAGGTCGCACTTTTTTCCTTTGGCTAGGTTTGCGACTTATTCTCAGGTGTGACTTGTATATTGAAATATATATTTTCACATGTTATTTGCTCACTGACAGCCGCTAGAGGGCATTGGTGCAACTTATACTCCAGAGTGACTTAGTCTGTAAAATATGGTACTCAACTTTCCTTATCTGGGGTTGTCAAAATGACCATGCTTGTTGTGGGCAGCTCTAGTCCCAACAACAACAACAAAAAAAGTAATGTCCCTAAAAGTATAGCTGTACCAGAAACACAGTCACACACACACACACATACGGTTGTACCAGAAACACAGTCACACACACACTCACATACTGCTGTTCTAAATGGCAGAGACACATGAACATACTGATGCTCAACCACGGCTCAGTTCAGGTTCACATTCTGTCCCACACCGCAGCAGATAATGGTGTTAGCCACCGTCCCGCTAATGGGCTGCAGCGAATGATGCTGCGTACACATCACATCCACACTTCACACTCCAGAGAGTTGTACAGGATGACCCTCAGATGCATTATACATGCTACTGTGGATGGCCTCTTCCATCTGCACTGAACACTTAGTCAACAATGGGTCGAGGCTGAGAAACACATTAGACCTCAGTCTGGTCTACTCCATGAACCTGGTTCCTCTAAAGTCAACTGACAGCTACTGCTGCTTTAGACCTGCTACAACCTGGCAATGCCGTTGGGAAGGGGTTTGAGTTTCCACAGAGGCAGACCCACATTATGACCTCATTATGACTGACAGATGTGGCATTTCACAAAAAAAAAAAAAAAGATTTGCAGTAATTTAAAAAAATCTTTTTGAGGGAAAAAAAGCTAATGCGAATACATTTAGCACAACTCCACACCTGGCAAACATTTGGACTTGTGCTCGTAAATGTAGTATTAGGGGTAGGGGCTTACTGTATCTGAATGAATCAGCCCCGAAATACCCTCAGGTTTCTGTGAATGCACTGGAAGACAGAGTTGTCTTTCCAGTGAATCAGTGGTCTAGATGCTGAAAGTCTGTTAGCAATTATGAAGCATTAGTGTTCTCTGGTGTTGGCCAGGAAACGGAGACATGGATCTCCAGCTGGAGGTTCCCGTCTCTCTCCTCCACACTTTTATATGCTCCCCAGCTGAATGTCTGCCAACACGCTGGGAACATTCACAGTGGACGGATGAGATGTAAATATAAACATGAAAATGTGATTTAGAATCGCAGCACATCCGACCGGCGGCATCACAAGAGTCTGATCTGATCCAGATATAACACGTTAGTCAAATAAGGAGAACGCACGGCACGTAAAGAGTAGTGCAGGCGGTTATCTCAATACTTTGCTTCCATTTAAATTAGTTCTAGTGTTTATTTGGAAGGAACCGTGGATGGAAATGTGATCACACCAAATTAAAGCCACGGGTTTGTTTCTGAAAATGTTCGTGCTGAAGAAATACAAATAGGAAAAAACAAATTACGTTTTGAATGTACTGGGATGATAATCATTAAATCCATTGATCACAAAATTGAGTGTGTTCACAGAGAGTGTAGTCGGCTTATTATTAGGGATCCACCTAATGGTGTGTTTATAATAAGGGGTGTTCACGTACTATGGGAAATTTGAGAATTGTAAAACATTCTCATGAGAAATATTTTTTTTGCATTTGAAACGATGTATTTGCATATGATATATTCTTTATAATTATCACATTAGTGGTTGAGTCTCAAAATTATGCTATATATAAACAGTGGGACAATATATCGTCCCAGGCCTCCTTGTATGTCTTTGTGTATGTATGTAAATGTATGTAATATATATATACATATATACTGTATGTGTGTTTATATATGTAAATATATTGGAAGAGTTATAAGAGTTTTTTATATATATATATATATATATATACATATATATATATATGGTCTGTGACAGAAACCAATCCTCACACACTGGCCTTTCAAACATTTTTCTTAGGGACTGTGTGATGTCAGCGTTCATCCAGGCCAACTTTCCTCTGACACACACTGCCTCATTGAGGTGAGAGCACAGAGCAGTGTCACTGTTCACATGGACCGAGAGGAAAAACTGGGTGGGAACGTGGAGCACTGACGGTCACATTTAAATGTGAGCTTAGACTTAAGGCTAAATAAACTGTGGTTACACATGTTTGCACGGTGTGTGTGTGTGGAAATGCACTGAGAAATCTAACTTGTTGCCTGCAGCAGCAGCACCGCACAGACCAACAGAGGCGTATTGAGAGAACATCTGTGGGTGGACTCTCTGCAACGCTGAACAAAGTGAATGTTGTTGCTGCTTTCTGCGTGTTTTTATGTTATTTTCAGCGCTCAGATGGTGCAGCAGGACAGACTGATGACAGCCAAGAACACCACGTGATGGGAAACACCTCTCAGTCATGCTGCAGAGAAGCTGCTCCGCTCTGTACGGTAACACTGTTGTGATTGTTGTGAAGCTTTGCCCTCAAGATGCCTCCACAGACACTTCCTGCCCATCTGGCCTCTGTTGTCACAGTGTGGAACAACAAGTGCACGCTGCTCACAGACCTGTGGTCAAGTCCTTGACTGGTTCCAGGTGTGCCAGGCTCAGGTAGGAACAACATTTTGAATGCTCAAAAGTTAGCCGTAACAATGAAAATAATGCTTTACTTGTGTCTCCAACACTGGCCACAGGGGGGAGAATGGTCAAACTCTTCAATCAAGGGTCCCTCAAATTGGTACTAGAATTCAGTCCTAAACCCAGACACAGACACTAGTTCTCAGTCTCCCGTATTCTCTAGCTGTATATTTGTGATACATTTGGAAAAAAATTCAAAAAATGTCTTTGTGGAATGGTAGTTTTTTATCTGAATACCACTGTACTAGAGGTAACCCAAGTACGTCAAAGTACATCAAACTTTGAGAATGAGTGATCTTTACTACTTCATCTCTGTGAGTGAGTGAGTGAGTGAAAAGAAAGTCCTGTGACTATTATTTATTCCAGTTCCCAGTGTGGATCAACAAGTCCATGCTGCTCACAGACACGTGGTCCGATCCTGGTCTGGTTCCAAATGTGCTGCGCTCAGGTAGGACTCTTTATTTTCCTACTGAGAAAAACTTGTGCTCAAAAGTGGACTGGTCAACTGTCCAGGGTATGACCCCACCTTTGCTCAATGACCTTTGCTATTGGCTCCACCCCTGTTAATTTGTCTTAGATTTAAAATGGATCCATTAGTTTCCAAAAAATCCCAGCCCAAAACTGCACTGGGATCTGGATCACAGTTGATACCATGACGGCCTACATCCATTCCATTACTCTGTATGTGACTGACCCTATGACCTCTGTGAAGATTCTCATTCATCCAGGTCATGTTATCCAAAGAGTTTAGTGGTAAGCATCTGGACTTCTTCTTGGAGCTTGAAGTTCAGTTGAGTTTAGTTGATTACAACTAAACTCTGAGTCAGAGGTCAAAGGATAACTGACCTTTGACCTCTGTGGTTTTTATTAGTAGCTTTGACAGTTTTTCTAACTTTGAAATGGGAAAAACTGCCCGACACCGAGGCACCAACGAGTCCCAGGATTAGAGTCTTACGGTGGAAGAAGGTTGATGGTTTTAGGCCCTGTTTTCTTAAGTTAACATGAGGCGAGGTGGCACAGTGGTAGTTCACATACCTTCCACCAGAAGGTTTTGGGTTAAATACCACATAGCCCCCAGAGTATAGAATGTCTGTACAGACCACTGCTGTGGAGACAGAGGTGGACGAACTGATTCTTCTGTCTTAAATTAACATAGTTTATAAGTTGACCTTTTTGTTTAGGAAACAGTTCAGTTTCTTCAGTTTACCTGTCAGTACACACTCTGAAAACTCCAGACCCACTCTCTTCTTAGTTTTACTACTTGATTGAGACTGAGGATATGTGCAGTCACCTTTGACCTCTCAGCTTTTATACCTGTGAGAGATTGGTTTCTGTGATGTTAATAATTACTGCTGCATTCTCATAGTGCATACTGAGTAGGTGGTGGAAGTATCACGTACCGTAGTCGATCATGGTGCCTCTCTGCCAGCGTCCACTGCTCCTGGTGCAGGTTATAAACACAGGATCCAAACACTGATTCAGTCCAGAGAGCGGGTCGGTGCCTGGTGTTCATCTGGACTCGTTTGCTGCTACTCCTTCTCCTACTCCTACTTTTCCTCCGCCCTCTGCCTGAAGAACACAATACTGTGTTTCAGTACGTCTCCGCTCCCCAAAAATCACTGCCCCTTTTCCTGTGAGCCGTCCAGGAGAGGAAAACACACCACAGTCTGCCGGGCCAGGGCTCACACCTACTTTACATCACACACATGCCTGTAGTGTGTGCGTGTGTACTGCATGAATAGATTCTCTGTGGGCCACTTCTGTTTACATATAAACACACACTCCTTACTTGAGTGTGTGCTCCGGTGTGAATCCCAATTCAGTTTTGGGCTTTGATTTTTTATTTTATTTTGTTTTTATGGAAATGCAGCTCCAGACACCGACCTGATGGAGTTTGTTGTCCATGAATGTGGACTCACTCTCTGTTTTATGCTCCCAAGTAGTAGTTAACATATCGTTAGCATTGGTACTTTAAGCAGGAGCTGCAACAGTTAAACAGCGACAGTCCCGCTGCTACGTAATTATTGCCACCACTGCTTCCGAATTGGGGCAGATGCACAGTACCAGTCTACCTGTTGGTGTCACTGTTCCCTAAATAATAGACATCCTGAGGTTTGTCGTTGCTGTGCTCGGTTTATCAATGAACAACGTCACCGTTGTAGTCCATTCGTTTAACAGCTAGTAAAGTTCAAGTGTGTAACGTGTTCCTAGGCTTTGCTGAAGTTGGCTTCATGTTGGTAATGGCGCTGTCAGTGATGCCGTTGTGTGACCATCATGGTTACAAATACAGGACAGCACAATAACACGACAGATATCAGGACACTGGCATTCATTTTGTTGTGCTTCCCTCTAGTGGCTCGTTCTTGTAACTGCGATTGTGGTTTTGCATGGAATTAAATAAATTCGAAATGGAGCTCCAGTGTAATAAGTCAAAAGCAACAAGAAATAATTACCTTTAGTATTTAAAAAAAGTACAAAAGTACTTTCATCTGATTCAACATCTAAACATTTTGCACAAATAATATCACTGTTGCCATTTGTTGATATCTGATGGAAGGTAGACAGGAAAAGTCAAAGTGATGTGAACGGAGCTGTGGATCCCAGCGGTGTTTCTGCCCTCCACGGTGTGGTGTCTGTTACTGCAGGCCTGGAAATGTGACAGTTCTGTACAGTATCAGTCTCAGTGGGGAATGAGCTCAGTCACAGTAACTTATCCGCCAGCAGCAGACAGAGTGTGTTTCTGTACTGCTCTGTGTGGAGGAAGTGGACCACACCTCAGAGGGAAAAGAAACATCCCCAGTAAACAGGCCCACAGCTTGACTTTCCAGGAAGTTTCACTTCAAACTGCGGCCCGGGCCAGTGGACCCTGCAGCAACAAACCACTGTGTTTGAACAATAACACACTCGTCTTCTCTGCTGTCAGAAACAGAACAAGAGAGCAAGAGAGCAAGAGAACCGGATCGGCTGTGGATTCTTGAACAAGAACCTATTCCCATGCTCCCCTAGTGGTTTCAGTTAGGGATGTTCGATATTAACTTTTTACCGATATCCAATATGTCGATATTGTCCAAACACTTACTATTTCAATATCAACTGATACGATATAGGCCTGGTAACATTTATTTATTTATTTGTACAAACCACTGTACTAGTATGAGATTAATTAAATGAGCTGCAATGCTGCCATCTAGTGACTTTCATTTTCATAGACCATGTTTCTCCCAAACTATTTTTAGGGCACACATCATTTGGTGAATCCCAGGCATTGTGTTATCAGGTATTTATTAACGGAGGAAAAACCGATAACGATTCTTACATATATATGTATATATGCTTATATTGGGCCCATGATATCGATCGGCCTGTGACCCAAAAAGGTTCAAGCTAATAGGTAGGAAGAAATGGTCATGAAACATAACTTTGTCCCCTTCTGCGATAGCACTATGCCCCTTAGCCAGGTTGCACCCTCCATTTTGGAAAGCACTTGGTAAATTCCTTTCAGTACTAGTGTCATTCTCATTTGCTTAGCCAGGTTGCACCCTCCATTTTGGGAAGCACTTGGTAAATGAAAAAGTTTCAGTTTTCTTTCAGTACTAGTGTCATTCTCATTTCTAATTGTAGGTGGAGCAATTCCATCCATTCATTCTCCTGTAAGTTTGTTTAGTTGTTTAGACATTGTGATGCTCCTGCCTTTCCTTTTTTTGTTTTTGTGCCATACCTGAAGCACTCTGGTGCCCCCAGTGGAAGCATGCTGCCACTTGAAAAACAACCTAACGTTTGCACCTGCCCTCTGTGTTTAGGCTTTAAGGAACACTGACTGTGAAATTAGAGGATTGACACTCCCCCCCCCACCCCCCCTCCTACTGGGCCTGGTTGTTCTTGTCCTCCTGAGTCTGTAATTAAAGGATTAGTAATTTCCTCTGTGATGGAAATAAAGAAAACACCACCTCTCTAACACAAACGTTTCTGCCTCGGCCGTCTGGCCAATCCGATCACTCCTACGACAGTGTAACCAGCTGTGACTGGACTGCAGTTCTAACTGCCCCAGAGATAACCTGCTGTTTTAAAACTTTCCACCTTAACACAGCAGAGTGTTTGGACGTGACCCTTTGACAAACTGATATACTCGTGCTGTGTCAACATTTGCACATGTGACAGAGTTCTCAAGTGTGTGGTAGAAAATTCTCCAAGAGCTTGAAGCCTCGACAGTAGTTAGGATCAGTGACATCACCACTGCACCACAACCACTGTTTCACCAACACTCATGGCGTCATGGAGCATTTAAATTAACTTTGTTAACCCACTAACTAAGTTCTAGTGTTTCCATACAGAACTACCATCAGCTGTACTTGTGGGGACTTTTTTCAAAATGTCAGATTAAAGGTTGGGATTTTTACTAGTTAATTATTTGTAATAGTTAAGGTGAGGGTAATTGACTAGGACAATGCCCCCCTTCACCCCTCCTATCCACACACACACACATACACACACACACTTAGGAAACCACCTGGCATTACCGTATGTCTTATTAAACACAAAGGTCACTGTGTGTGTGTGTGTGTATTTTAACAATGATTGTCTGCTCATCCCAGGCCTGGATCCAAAAAAAGATCTGTGGGCAGGTCAACGTGGCTCAAAGGTCAGGGTGTGGGTGTGGAACCGTCCAGCCGACCTTCTCTTCCCCTCTGCAGACAAGACAAAAGAAGTTGGGGGTTTGAGTCTCTGAGGTCAAGGGTGAGTGTAGTACTGTTCCAGGAGCCGGGCTGGGCCGGGCCACAGTTTAAAAATGGAGCGGAACGCCGGCCAAGTTTCCACTTTCTGTGTCTTTATGTTGAACAGAGGGTGTTTTCAGTAAAACACAGCAGATGTCAAGGCTCAGTAGAAACTTCTGGACTTCATCACCTGCAATAACAAGTGAATCACCCTGGCTGTTAACAAAGGACCTGCTCCACAGAGTCACACACGTTTCTTTCTGAAAGTCAAGTATGTTTAGGGGCTAAAATTATTCAAAATTATCTTTTTTTAATCATAATCAAGCACCAGGGATGCTGGGAAAAATTGATTCCAATTGGCAGGTGTCTTTTTTAGAGTAAATATGTGTTCTGACAGTGGCTGTGCTGAAGGTTGTTGGTTCAAGTCCAGCTTGTGCTCAGTTCTAAGTTGTATTGCATCGCTATGGCGACCCTGATGGAGGGCAGCAGGAGTGTTTTCTTGTTTTTCTTTTCTGTAATTTTCTCGGAAATATTAACGATCATTTCCTGGACCGACTGGTATAACTAATTTGCTGATCCAAAAATGGGATTCACTCTACAGTGTCTCGGTGTCGTATTACACGTTGGAGAAGGAGCTTTGTCATTCAATCAGCCAGACATGAATAATGCAGCCAAGATAAGGTTCCTCTTCTCAGGTTACTACAGTGTTCTAGGAACTGATTACATTCACCTTGTTGTTGGTCAACCAAGAGTTTATATCTGCAGTAGAGCGGCCGCCAGGAGTCCAGCACTGACTCAATATCTACAGTATTATTTCATTACCTGTGGTGACAAAGGCAGAAGTAGATGAGTTGTTCTTCTCTGTTGTCAGATTAACATGGATTTCATATGTGGACCCTGGAGTGGGAGGATAACTGGTTCAGTCTGTCCAAGTAGCTGGGAATACTTTTCCTACTTTTCCTCAAATGTTTTCCTGTTTCCCTTTTGGCTGCCATGTGTGTAGGCATGCAAGGTCAAAAGGTCTCTAGATGAGATTTTTCATGAAAGAAAAAAAAATCAGATGAGCTTCACTCATTTGAACAGGTTTCCATTGACATTTGGTTAAAAAGTGACCTTTGCTTCATTTCGGAGGCTTAAATAAAAGAGTTGATCAAATCAAAGCTCAACACTGGACAAAGATACGACGATAAAACTGATCAGAACTGTTGGAGGCGACTTAGAAAGGTATCTTATCTAGAACCTTTGAAGTCATGACATCTGTCCTAGATCTTTTTGACTTACAGTCTCGTTCTCAGCTGAGCCAGTGTTTACTACAGGAGACAGTACTTTATGTCCACATTCATGAATAAAACACTAATTTACCCACATGGTTATTTAAGCAGCTCCATATGATGCAGTAAAGGCTGCTTACACTATTCTTCCACGTTGGTGTTGTTAGTACTGTGGGGTGGGGGGGTAGAGGGGGGAGAGGTGGCGATGGGGGCATTCTTCGGGATAAGGATAGGCAAGTGTTTCCCTCCTGCAGCAGGAAATGGGCGAAACCTTGCCTGAAAATTAGGACTGCAGCAGTGTGTCCTGTGAAGGAAGCCACTCCTGACTGGACAGACTCTGTTTCCTGTTGACCAGTTCCTGTTGAGGACCTGGAAAACCCAAGGTTTTTCATCTTTGTTTTGCGCCACAGATTTCCTTTAAAATTATTTACTTTAGTTAATTACATAGTTTAAAAATTATATATTCTTGTATATATATTTATATGTTTATGCATACAGTATATGTGTAAATAGACACATACATATAAAATATTACACATCAATTAATGTGCATTTTAATTCATTTTCTACATCCATATGTTTACGTACATATATGTACGTATACATATGGATGTCGAAATGAATATATATAATTTGACCATATATTTTAATATATATATTACACCCATACATATATCTGTATATATATATACTGTATATATTAATGTATAGGTGTAGATATGGCTGTGCATATATTTCATTTCTCATTTGTTTGTCAAAATCACCATGTGTTTAACATTTTGAAATGAAATAAGTCATATTCTATTTTTCTTTTATCCTAAATCCTGGACCACATTACATGTGTTCATGGCCCACATCTGGAAGCTGGGCTGGGTTATCAACTTAAAAGCATCAAACATCTTTGTATGATTGGGTCTACAGGAACAAACGTTTACTTTATTCAGGGAGACTTTGTAAAAAATTCCATCAAAATGTTTTTCTTCTCTTCTTTTTTGGTGTCCTACAAAGTCCAGGGTGGGAGGGTGTCTCCCTGACTTATGTGGAGTTTTAGGTGCGGTGGGGGGGCCACCGTGTGTGTGTTGTAGGTTTTATTAAAGGAGGATTTGGCCAGTGTATGTGTGCCAGAGCCCAGACTCTGTGATGGCTTCGCTGCACAGGAAGGACTGTGACCTGGTTTGAACTGTAGAGGGTGGAGAACAGAAAAGACATGTTACGTTAGAGGTTTGAAATGTTTCCCACATAGTCTGCTGTTGACGACGTCCCAGAATATTAACAAATAATGAGAAAATATCATCTTTTTAACCTGACGTTCTGTGGGGTTTCTAGTTACAGGAAAAATGTCAAATACATCTTCTCTCCTTTTCTGTTTTTTCTTTTTTTAAGTCTCACCTTCCACCTTTTACCTCCCCCATTTCCCAACCCCTGGCCTTGGCCTGAGATGATCTGCTCAGTCTGGAGTCTGGATCAGCTGCAGATTTCATCTTAATTGCTACCTTTAGCTGTATCAGCTATAATTTGTTCTAATTTTTAATAATTAACAAGTCGAAAATTAACGAGTCAAAGTCAATTTGCCCATGCTCAGTCTGGAGTCTGGATCAGCTGCAGATTTCATCTTAATTGCTACCTTTAGCTGTATCAGCTATAATTTGTTCTAATTTTTAATAATTAACAAGTCGAAAATTAACGAGTCGAAGTCGATTTGCCCACGAACTAACCCCTGGTAACATGTCAGTTTATAAAATTTAGACAAAATTAAAAACAATACCCCTGACTATTATATCTATATATATACTGTATATATATGTATGTATATATGTGTATATATTTATAAAAATATATATAAATATACGTATTTATATATATATTTACATTTTTTTAGTAAGTATATCTTTGTCAATCTTTGAGCGCCATGCCATTTCCCGACAAATATTTATGTTACAGGTCAAGTTTTTAAGTGTACTACACTTTGTGTACTGTAGGTACAGATGAGACACTGGCCCAGTCAGAGCTACCTGGGCTGTGAGAGTCCTGTGTTTAACACCAGATCACACAGACTGACGATATTAGCAACTCAATTGTACATCAATGTGTGATATTTTAAACCACCAAACCAGGGATTGAAGCCCAAGTTAAAAAAAAAACATCTGCTGGAAGGAGGAGACAAAACATTAGTTACAAATTAACACATTTGAACGAATGGAGGCAGCAGTGGATCATTAACTCTAGTGTGTCACGACTAAATTTAGGTTGTTGGCAAGGCAAAAGTCATCCACATATACTAGAAACCTCAACCTGAACTGTCTCCATACTTCAGTCGTCTCCTTTATACGGACATGTAAACAGATATTTAGGGACGTGTCTCAAATAGGTGGACACCATCCCATCTTCAGTTACATGGGTGTGACCTAGACTAAAGTACATAAGACAGACAGCAGCGTACAGGAAACATTTTAATAGTTGAAATAAATACTCCATTACATGCATGGTCAGAACACGTAAAAATACTATGTAACATCTGGTAAATAGTGTAAAACCTATGGCACACTCTCACAGCAGCTTTTAACCAATTCAGAATTCACACATGTTGAAAAGAACAGAACAGCAAGACACTCTGTCCAATCGTTCCAATCTCACAAAAGCACAAGGAACTGAGTGGGTCGGCCAACCGTAGGTTCACACAGCGAGGCTACATCGATCATCAAGGCTGGTGTTTTCACCGGAGCTGAAAACTGAGGTAAACATTTCAGGTTTGGTTTCTGATGAGAAAACTCTGAGCTCTGGCTGCAGGAACGAGGCGGGCTTGACATCTGTTTTCTTTTTTAAACAGGGTTCGAGTCACATCCAGCGCAACGCAGAACCACGTCTGTTCTTTTGCTTGGTCGTCACACACTTTAAACCTGAAGCCAGAGTCAGATTTCATCTGTTGTTTCTGACTCAAACCTGATGAGCAGGGTCAATCCAGCCGAGTCTCTTTGGTAGAACTGAAGGGAATCGAACATCATTCCCCACCATTTTAGGCTAATTCACAGAATGGGAGTTAACTGGTGGCAGAGTCCGGGGAGAGGAGCGTTCTCTCAGTGCCTGGGTGAGCAGAGTACAGCCGTCGGACACAGCACATGCCGAGTTACGCAAACGCTCCCTGTAGTCCGCCATTTTGGAACTGCCATCGGGATGCTGGGCAACGTCCCTGAGGCCCTGAGTGAGGAGAACGCAGGCCGAAACCACACTCATGGCACCCCCCAAAACTGCAGTCTGTACCCCCTTCCCTTCAGCCGAGACACTGGCAGCTCGTCCCAGGAACTGAGGCTCTGTGGCAAAGCCGACCAGGGCGTTGACTGCCTGCACCAAGGCGGCGCTAAAGAGGACGCAGCGGTTCCTGGTCAACTCACTGGGTTGAGTTTTCACCTCCTTGACACACGCTAGGAAAGCTGTGCCACTTGTGCTTATGCTCTTGACGCTCAACTTGAACTGCTCTTTTGCAAAGCGGTCCCTGGACCGCTCACTGGCCAGTGACAGGATGTCTGTAAGAGTCTTGAGGTTGATGGAGATGTTTTGTGAAAGCTCCAGGAGAAGCTGCGGGGTCAGATCTGGCAACGGTGTGATTCGAAGGACATTGCAACTCTGGTCAACCTCGTGTCGGCATCGAGTCACTTTGTACCGATCGACCAAGCCAGGCATGCAGGGCTGAGAGCCAACGGTCTCCACGGCTGCTAAGTATGCGGCGTGGGCGGAACACTCAGTCAAAGACACAACAAGGTCGGCCATCTCCAAGAGGCGGTCCCCCACCTCGGTGAAGCGTCCCATGTTTAGCTGGCTCTGGATATCATGGGTGAGAATGGAGAGCTCTTTAGTCCTGGCAATGACGGTGTCGCGGCACTGGTCGAAGGTGTCGGCCACGGCCACTCCTTCAGAACTCAGTACGGGCCGGGTCTCACTGGCCAGCAGGAGGAGGTCGGCGACCAGCTGCATCTTGCTCTTACAGGTATCACAGATAGAGGACAGTCGCTTCCTCTGCTGCAGACTGCTGGTGGGTGTGCTGGTTGATCCCTCACTAGTGGATTTGCCAGAACCACCACTTGCCATAATAAAGAGGGGAGAAGGGTGAGAGTGTAGGGGTGGGTATCAACTGCTCTTCTGAAAAAAAATTGAATTATTTAGAGTCTCTGCTGCGACTGCACACCACAGTGAAGTGTTCAGGGCATTTGCTTCATCTCACGGCATTTGACAAACTCTTAAATAACAACTGGCCAAAGAGTCTTCCTTAAATTCCTTCAGAGTATAGATCCTCAACTATACATTGTGTAGAGGCCGACACACAGTACACGTATTCTCAATGTAAACACATAGAACAAGTCGATGACTGTTTCAATAACATCCCCACGTTTAGGTTTTCTTTCCAAAAAGAAAAAAAAAGAAGATATTAACAAACGTCTAACTCTCAGATATTTGTCTTGATTACTACTGGTTTCTGCCTTCAATGGTTGTGACTAATTTAAGAAAATCAGTGGTAAATGGTTAGATTTTGATACTAAATGAGAAGAAATGCCCTGAAATGAAAATTACTAAAAAAAAAATCTCATGGGAATCCCAGGTTTTATGGAACAGATTCACAGGCTTTGTTGTTTTTTGTTTTTACAGGAACAAAAAATTACACATGCCAGCAAGGTGCCCAACAACAGGCAAAGTGCAGAATTGGACTGTAATGACGATGTCTGGAGACCCTTCTGGTTATAAACACATTACCTCTGCTTTTCCTTTATGACTCCCAGTGGACAAACAGCACCTCTACATGTTTGTGTCGCTACGTTTCCCCCACTATAGTCATTTGGGACAACATGGTGAGTCCAGGGCGAAGAGTCTGACACAGCACTGAAGTCTTATCCAATTTGTTCCCACAAACTCTGACTGGCCTGGTGGAGTAATCATGCTGCTGTAAAGGCAAGGCAACACCCAAGCAGCTCTTTAGAGTGCTGGGATGATTTCTGCTTCCTTCAGCTCTGGGAGCAAGGCACCACGAGAGGGCATGCGGGGGCTTACCCCCCTCTCCCCTGAGTTGTAAGTTCTGCCTCCTGTTCAGGGCTTATAGAAACTGAATGCAACTTCAGGACAACAGCGTTATAATAAAACTAAGCTGGGTTGTTTCTAACTAGCCTTCGTGTTCGAGTTGAGTGACGGTTTCTAAGATAAAACTGTTTAGTAAAGATCAGTGACAAGTTCAGAAGTAAGACCAGGCTGCAATGTTTTTTCAATGATTTCAACAGTAGTAAAATTCTAATTAACCTTTCACTCACTTGTCTGAAACATAAACTGGTTATATATATGTATAATATATTTTTCTTTTTAAATTTGACCACACAAGATATTTTAAAGACCCTGCCTCAGTCACTTCATCCTGATGCCAGGCCTGCTGCTCCACCATCACCTTCTGGGTCCCACCCAAGTAAAATCCATAGACGGTTCCAACAAGCCGTTCAGTCCACTTTTCAACTCTCCGTACTCAAACAGTGTCCAGGATCAGACTCTAACAGTGGCCTCGACTCCGTATGCATCGTCCGTGTGTCCGCCGTCCTCCAACGCCACCTCCTCCTCCACCGCCGCCTCCGCCGCGTCTTAACTCGAGAGCGGAGAGTGAAGTGTGGCCCCGCATGTCCTCTCCTGGGAGCCGCTTCTTTTACATCACTACCATCCGGTGGTCCGGTAACATTTCAGTAGCTCGCTCCGACAGCTCCCTCCACAGCCCCGGTCCCTTCACAAGCGTCTGAAAGAAGGAACTGAAACGGCCGTTATTCCCGGAGATTTCAAAGTGGCGCTGGCTGCGCGTTCCCGCTGCCGCTCCAGTTCTATGAGGAAGCGCGGAGGGTGTGGTCGCAGCTGAAACGGCTGCTGGACTTTAGCGAAAGTTGTAGCGTCGTGACTGGACTTCTACTTCAAAAACAACGTCCGACCGCGTCTCTCAGTGAGCGGAGGTCTGTTTTCTCACATGAACGACAACCCGAAGGGAGGCGTCACTCAGACGGTTGTCACAAAGAAGTTTAAGCTCAGCTTTTACTTTCTGCTTTGCCATGAGACATGCCTCCCTGTTGCGTAAAGCCAACAAAAGCTAGCGACAATATAGCGGAAATACATACTTTCAAAATAAGATGGCAAACGTGTTTTGAAGATGACTGAAATAGGGCCAGATAGAAAGCGTTAGGATTTAAGACAGCGACACATTAATACTGGCTACTATTAAAATCCAATGGACCTCCAAAAAGTTGACGTCTGAGGACAAAAATGTCTTTCATGTTATCCAAGATTTATTACGTGACTTTTGCTAAGGTCAGAAAACTAAAAGTAAAATCTCTTTTTATGCTTTTTTGGAGTAAAGTCAGTTTCACACTAGGACGTACACCTTACGGGTGGAAGCAAGATAAACTTGCCCCAAAAACCCAGTTATTTAGAACTGAAGAAGTCTCTTGGATGAGATGCAAAACATCGTTGGAAAGACAAGTCCAGTTTCCCTTGACGTAAATACTTTTGGATAACTGAGAACCTATCCAGACAAATAATAAATAAAAAACTCACAGCTAAATAAGGATATGTCAAAACTGCATTTTAGCATTTAAAACTTTTATCCAACGACTATCTGGTATATATGTATACAACAAAGTATAAACAATAAGTTCAAACTTTATTTTGAAATCCCCTTATATAGTGCGGACTGCTTATTGGCTTCTGTAACTTGGTGACGTGCTACAGATGTCGCGTGACCGGCAAGCTAAGCAGCCAATCAGAGAGTACCATCTGTAAACATGGCGCCCGGCTTCGGATGGAGATGTGTGGCTCTCCTGCTTTTTGTGTGTTTGTTAATATGTATTTCAGCCACTGAGAGCAAAGATAAACATAAAAAGAAGAAGGATATCCGAGATTACAATGACGCAGACATGGCGAGGCTGTTGGAGCAGTGGGAGGTTTGTAGCACTGACACAAAGTTTGATTTTCATGCTGCCAGCTGCGATGCTAGCCGTTAGCCCTTACACTTGTGTATTGGAAGAGACAGTAGCCTTTTAGCATTAGTTTCTGCTACAACTCCTATGTTTTACGAGCGGTTTTATCCCATTTGGCAGCAACTTCTCTGTTTTGTACAATCCATATCTGACGGGGAACCCGTTCATAACTCTTCGATGGTGTTTCCATGGGAGAACCCCCTCTTTGTAGAATTCTGGAGGGTATCTTTGACAACAGGTCTTTAACCTGCTTCATGGTCTGGTCTCAGGACCGACGTCCAGGTCCTTTAAATGTTCAGTTGTTAAATGTTCAAGAACAGAGATTATTTTCTGTTAAAACCTGTTGCACAACTTTGATGATTTCAGCAGCTTTTTATTAAAGTTTGGTATATAAAAAAAAGTAAAGTTATCTCCGATTTAAATATTAAATATTTAAACTCTGATAAAATAAAACATGCACAGCTTAACAGTGAACAATTATGTAATGATCTAACTTGTCATTGTTGGCTGTTGGAAAGCAGTCTTGCATTAATGCGGAGTGTTTTTGTTTTTCTGAATCTGCAGGAGGATGATGACATTGAAGAAGGTGATCTGCCAGAACACAAGAGGTCTCCACCTCCCATTGATTTCTCTAAGATGGATGCCTCCAAGCCAGAGGAGCTGCTCAAGATGTCCAAGAAGGGCCGGACTTTGATGGTGTTTGCTACAGTGTCGGGGGATCCCACTGAGAAGGAGACGGAGGAGGTCACCGGCCTGTGGCAGGGGAGCCTCTTCAACGCCAACTTTGACATTCAGAGGTGAATATTCGACACTTTTGAATCACATTGTTTTCTGGTTTTCCTACTTTAAAATAATACTAATATACTAGTGGCGGTAAAACTGGTCGTTACTAATGAGTGAAGTGTAAAAGTTCACGGTTTTTCAATTGTTGTGGTGGAAGTTTTTTTTTTTAACATTGTGAAGATAGTGACATCTTGTGGTATTTCGGCGATAAAACATCTCGGACTAAACATGTCATTAAACAATAGCAATAAACCTGCTGCAAATCATCAAACCAGTTTCAGTGCAACAGAACTGTATTTTGCTGTATTGCCTAGCTCTAGTACCAAGACTGTTGTTGCTAGTTTTGGCGTTTGTACCAGGACTGTTACAGCTACAGCTTCGATGTCCTTACGAGAACCATTGTAGTCAACTTTAGCTCTGGTGCTGTGCTCACAGGTGTGTATGATGAATGTAAAATACAAGATTCATTTTTTTTCAGATAATTTATTAAAATTTTTTAAATACTTTGTCACACTTCATAAATTGTTAACCATGTCTTTAGCAGTGACCACTTCCTCTTCTGCCCCTGCTGCAGGTTTGTGGTGGGTTCAAACAGAGTGATCTTCATGCTGCGAGACGGCAGTATGGCCTGGGAGGTCAAGGACTTCCTGGTGGAGCAGGAGCGCTGCCTGGACGTCACGGTGGAGGGACAGGTTTTCCCTGGGAAAGCTGCAGAGAAAGATGACGCCAAGTACAAACAGCCAAACCAAGTCAAAAAAGAAGGCACGAAGAAGAGCAAGAAGAAGACGGAGAGCAGGAAGCCGGACGTGGAGGGAAACCGGGCCAGCAACCTGAAGACCGAGCTATGACGGAGGAAAGAAGAGAATAAAAGATGTGCAAGAGACTGCAGGGGTTTTAAGGTAAACAAACTTCTCCTGGTACGATCGTGCTGAGCTAGAGGCCCTGCTAGACACTTCTCTACGAGACATTTTCACTGACATTGTCATTTATTAAACACCACACAGATCAACACAGATTTGTCCAAAATCTATGAAAAAAAATGCAATGGAAAAACACACGTTGGTTTCGGTCATTTCTCGCCTCCATGTTCCTGCCACTGAGGAAACATGGCAACCTGCAGTAATCTGTAACACCAGAGTTTTCTGCCGTGGTGCAGTAGGTGATGTGGTCGTCCATCATGGCAGCTTCTGTGGCTCAGTTCGCTCCTGGTGTGAATGAATAGACTCATTAAAATAGAACAAACAGTACTTTATTGGACAGGGAGAAAATTAAACATAGAAATGACTTCACCCAAATCTGAGAATGACCCAGAAAAAAACAAGTGTCTCACATTTGTCCCCCCCCACCCCCGTTACCTTGTAGTCCACGCTAACATGCTGCACAGGTGATACCGTGAACTGTCTTGTGTTCTATGATGGAAAAAATAGATGAATAATTAATTTCAGTTTGCCAAATTGTTTCCTCAGTATCAAGTGTTGAACATTTTTCCTCCAAATAATCCTTAACTGAAAATCACACTTCTCATTTGTTCAGTGATTTTTTTTTTTTTTTAAAATGAACCCAATCAGGAAAAAGAGGAACTTTCCTAGGACTCTGATGAACTGTTAGACTTCCACATTTGTAATGACATTATCAGCAGCACTTCCAGGTTCATACAGCGAATCAGCACCTTGAATCTGATTGATTTTTTTCCCCCACAAAACATGAAAATAAAAAAATAAAAAATCTTGTATAAACCAAAATGAGAAAATGTTTCTGTTACTGAACTGTGAGGATATAAAACAAAATGTTTGGTTTTAAATTTAGGTTAAAAATATCAGTTTTATGAGTGTTTTTATAGCATACAAAAAATTGTTTATTTGTTAAAAAATTGCTCTTACAATTGTATTGTAATTTTAAAACCACTCACAGCCACAGGCACAGTTCCTGTTTCTATACCTTCTTGAAAGCAGACAAAAAATCAGATTCCACAGTGCACCACTAGAAGGAGCCCAAGTACCAAGTTTAACAACCACTATTATATTGGGTAATTGATTGTAAAATGTCTTCAATTTATCTTACAGAATGAAAAATACTTAGGAAATAGTCATTATAATGTGTATAGAAATGACTACTAATGAGCTCTTATTTTTTCTATGTATTTTTACAGCTAAAAGTAAACATTTAATTCTGGTTTCTAGTGAAACCAATTTAGAATGCAATTACTTATTATATTTAAGTTTCATGATCTTTAAAATAATTTTTTAATTCAAATAACAATTTGTTTGACCAAAACAAATCCAGAGAGTCATTTGGGTATTTAAAGATTCAACTCCTTTGTTGAAACAAGTTATTTGGGGTTTGATACTATCAGTTCTCTGAAGAGCAAAAATACAGAAAAAATGTGTAACCCTATAGTCGTCCTTCACATTTTGTATACACATGGCGTCCATGCACCGGGTCAAATTGTCCCACGCTCAGAGTATGAGGAAAAGTTTGCTTTTCCTCGAAAAAATCGTAAAATTTGGTGAGATGTTGAAAAATTATGATGCAACATTTTTGAAAAATCTTTTTCAATCTTTTCTAATTAGAGCATTTAGAATTTTTTTTTCCGACAAAACACTTATCAAGCATTTTCTTTTGGACAGATATTAGAAAAAATGTGAACATTTTTGGGAACAAAAATTCAAAATTTTGTCATTTCTGCATATTTCTCATCAAATTAGATCATTTTGAGTAAAAACTTTTGAACTTTTTGTGTCACTTTTGGTCAAATTTTGATAAAAAAAATTGTAAAATTATTTTTTAAAATTCTATCCTTTCCCGCATGATCTTCACAAAAAAGGGCATTTAGAGAAAATTTTTCAAAAATGTTTTTATACCATTTTCGGTCAAAATGAGAACGTTTCGCAACATTTTTGGTCAAAAACTAAAAAATGTTGATACAAATTTTGGTAATATTTTTCCGAATTTCATCTTTTCTTACATGTTTCTCATAAAATTAGGGCATTTAGAGAACATTTTTCTGAATCACATTTTTATAATCACCTGGCAGCATGTTTTAGG
>NC_024311.1:7139716-7149782 GCF_000523025.1 Cynoglossus semilaevis | reverse complement strand
TGATTATTTTGTGTTTAAAACTAAAAATGACACTAACACTGACAGAAAATTTCATTAATAGAAATTTCAAAAAATGTTCTCTAACTGCCCTAATTTTATGAGAAACATGCAGGAAAATACATTTTAGAAAAATAATTTGACAAACATTTTTGTCAAATTCTTTTTGTTTTTGATGCAAAATGTCACAAGAAATTCACATTTATATGTATTTATTATGTTTTATTTTATTTTTAATTTATTTTTTTTAATTAGTCTAGTAATTTGAATTATCATAATTCACTTTTTTAATTCAAGTAGTTAATAGTTATTAAAACAAATCAAGTAAGTAATAAAACAAATAAAAAATGTTAAAATTAAAAATGAATAACAAAAAACTGAAAAAAATGGAGAATCAGAAGAGAATTAGGGGTTAATTAGAGGTGGGGTTCTTTTGTTTATGGTTCAGGTTAAGGAACCACACAGCTTTGCAATCTTCAGTAAATGATTTTTGTGATTTACTTTATAGTTCTACATTTACGTTAAATATTTCAAAGATTAAGTTTTACTTCGAGCAGTTATTCCACCTTTTTAAGGTCATCTTACCATTATCAACGTTCTTCATCTCCACCCTTTATCTCCTCTCCATATCCACAGTGAGCTTGAGTGCTTTGGATGAAATCTACTTCCAAGAAGGAGATTGTCCTAGATAAAAAAAAAGAAGAAAAACAAGGGGGTCATGTTTTTTTAACATGCTGTTTTGTCTGCGCTGTGTTCTGATTGGACAGACAGTGAACATGGATAATTGTAGTCTCTCTAAGGCAGGGGGTGTCAAACTCAAATTCACAGTGGGCCAAACTTAATATATACTGAAAAATTGATGGCATTTTCTCGTGTTTCCCTTTCTCTCCAGATCGGTAATGTAGATTTTTTCAAATGGAAACAAACTTTAGTTTTGCATAAACACTGAATCTGGAACGACCAGAGGTTAATATTATAAACACACGAGATATTCAATTTGAAATAAAACATAAATGTAATCACCTGTTTGAGTTTGCGTCAAGCCCTTGTCTAGATGAGCGTCGCATGAACTCCATCCCCCAACAACCTCCTCTTCCTTCTCCTCTTCCTCCTCCTCTTCCTCCTCCTCCTGCCCTGTACTGCCATAAATAAATGGATTGACTTCTGCAGAAGCGACAGTTTTCCTTCATAATTGTTAATTATCGTGAGTGGTCTCTGAGGTACTTTCTATGAATGGAGATGAGAAACGCACTCTCTCACACCCCACCCTCCTGTTCTTTATATGCTTTTGGTCATAGTTCTCAAGGACACCAAAAAGGACGTAGACGATGGAGGGAGGAGGTGTGGTGCCCGGGTGGGGCATCTGCGTCACTCTGGAGCTTTAGTGCTGGAGGACTTTATGGCAGTGGACTCTATCTGGACAGCTATCTACGCACATCTCTCTGAAAGACTGATGTGGACCACCAGTGACTCCACCCAACCCCCGCTGACTCCTCCCACAGTCCCAGACCAGAGTACAGCACTTAAGGTAATGTAAATAAGCTGGGAGAGAGGGCTATTTTAAGATGCTGCCTTTCACTGCAACCATAGTGGGGGACAATGAGGCAAGCCGGGACATTGTAATGACAGTCACGTTTTCAGACATGTTCTCGCTCTGCGTGCTCCGCCACAGAAAGAAAGGCCTTGAGGACGAGACAGTTTTGTACAACAGAACATGAAGGATTAAAGGTTGGAAAAGTTGGTCTGAGCAAATACTGTATATGGACGTGAAGAAGCAGAAATAATTGAAATTATTTTACTGAATCTGTAAAAGATCTGCCAGAGGATTCTTACGGTGGGCTAAGAAAACCAACAAGAGGGAAACAGTCGAGCCGTAAATCAATTTAAACGAATGCGCTCATTGAATTATTTGTGAAATTAATCAGATCAAATTGTGAAACCACTTTGGGAATCACGAGTCTCGGCTAAAACACTCGGCTGTGACTAAGTCTCTTCAGAGACAAATCTGGAAACGACTGGAACATTATTAACGTTAACTCCGAGAGCAGTTTTAACGACAGTTTTTTTCTCTTCTCACAGAGGAAGACTTTGTTTAATTTCCTGAAATAGATTTTTTTATTGATTTATATTCTGTGACATAAAAATAAATCAACATTTATACATATATTATATATATATTTCAGTCATTTCCACCAGTACTCTCTATAGTATATGTTCTGGTCTATTCGCAAACGTAAATATCACAAAAATGACAACATGAACAAAAAGTCGCTGCAGTTTCACTGCGTGACTTTTCACGTCACAAACAAAACGTTGCACAAACATCAGCTGGAGATTGACGTCTGGTCTCTCTTACATTCAGATTCAGGTCTTTGTCGACTGACAAGAACCGTGGACTGCAGTAAGGCAGCCGGTACTAACACCTGGTACTTTTTACATTAATGACTTACGCAGTCGGTACCAGCCAACAGTCCCAGTCAACTATTGTCGACGTTTATATTTGTGACATGATTCACAGCCTTTAGGTATTTGTTATGAATATTACTACAGTGTTTGATCAGAAACGTTAAAAATTCAATTCACTTCAAATTGGCAACGTTTCTAAAATGCAATAAAAAAAAATTAACAAATGTCATTTTATAATAGATGATATGTTCTGGTATTTATCAGATGAAAGAAAGGGAAAAAATGACATTTGTACTTTTACTGACTTGCTCTACGAGTCAAACAGTCCTCAGACAGATGCTTAGCGTCCCTACTAATCATGACTAATCATGATTAATTAGCCTGTGATTAATTAGGTGTAAAATGTTAATGTTTTGACTGTACTGGTTTGTTGTTAAAACTTTTTAATGTTTGTGTTTAAGGTTTGTTGTTAAAACTTTTTAATGTTTTATTTAGATTTTGTAATGAGGGATTTTAAACAGTTCTCTTAACTACTGAGTGCATGTTAATGATGTCATCATGAAGTCTATTTAACATCAAATCAAATCTAATGTCACTGTTAAATGCGTGGATTAGGCTTCACATCAATGCAGTTCTATGACAGGACACATGGCAGCTACTGTTTCTGTTCTGTCATCGTGTGGTCTGGAGGTTACATCAATATCTTCTTCTTCCAGTCTGTACTTGTGCCGTCAGTGATTTTTCTGTTTCACCACAGATTCAATCTGAACAGCGATCAAATCAAAACGTTTTTTTCCTCTGTTATTGTTCAAAAAAAGAGATTGCTGTTTGATGTACTGAGCAAAAAAAAAACAAAAAAACTTACAGACGGAATAATCCACAAGCTGCTAATCTACTGACTGATAATCTGTCTGTTGTCCAGGTGTCACAGGCGGGATTCGAACCCTTCCTCCTGGTTGTTTGTCTGTGCTGTTCCCTCATCTCCACTCTGACCGTGTCATTCTTCGTCATGGTGGGAGGAGTCAGGGCTCGACAGCTCCTCCTCCTCCTCCACCGTCTCCTTCGGCAGCGTGTCACGGCGCGTGAACGCCGCAGCCAAGGTCACGCTCAGACGTGGTTTGACGGACACCATCTCCGACAGCCCGATGTTGTTGCCTCGAGTCACAAGCGTCGTTTTATCCATAATCTCGCCGCTGTCCTTGGACACCACGGCGTCGAGGAAGTCGTACTTATGGGAGATCTTGCCGCTCTCAAACAGGTATTTGGCCAGGTAAGAAAAAGCGACGTTACCCAAGAAGGACGCCAACATGGAGACCGTCTTGAAGGGAAACTTCTGGATCACAATCTCCTCCATCTCTCCAGTGGTGTGGTGCATCCTCAGCTCAGTGGTCCAGCCGGGGTAGTAGATGAACGGCGGCAGCCGCAGGTACGGTTCTCCTCCACCGATACGCAGTACCAGGCCGAACAGGTAGGCGGCCACGGAGCCGTAGGTGTTGGTCCCTTTGACGAAGAGCACGCTGAGCAGCTGAGGGAAGATGATGACGTAAACCAGGTCTGAGCTCAGGTACCACAGACCGTACACGGTCCCAGTCACCAGCGCCATCACTGTCGCCAGGCCGCCAAACACGAAGATGGTGATACGCATCACCCACACGATCTCACGGTCTGATGCCTGGGGACGTCAAGAAACATCAGAAATGAAGTGGAAGATATTACGTCTGAAAATACAACTCATTGAAGTTTTTATACAGAACAAAAACATAGAATTTAACTTTGGACCTAAAGTTGAAGTATGGAAGTTTTACTTTTATAAAACAATAATATTTTGTGTTTAGCTCATCTTCTCTGGCCTGGAGAAAAAAAATCTATGTTTTTCTAAATGTAGTTAATTTTTAGATTTTTAGAAACCAGCCCAATTACTTATTCATTATTAGCTATAGGCCTAATCTGCTGGAGGACGTTCCCATGGTGCACCAAAAATTTCTTCCTGTTAAATATAAGCTGTTTTCCTTTTAAACACACACACACACACGCACACACACATACTTACTGATTGTCTGAAGGCGAGCTGATAAATGTTTCTCGCAAACATGGAGCTTGCCGAAAGGATGGACGAGTCAGCAGAGGACATGACGGCGGCCGACACTGCACCGAGGCCAAAAAAGGAGACGAAGGGCGGACAGAGATGTTGGAGTACGATTGGCAGAATCATGTCGGCCTGTTCCTTGTCACTCGGTGACACGGCTCCGTAAGATGTTTGATTCCAGTCTGTGAAAAAGATAATTAATAAATATATTTGAAAAATGTCAAATAAAAATATTACTTTTGTCTACTATTAACATTTTTGTTTTGATTGTATAATTCTGATCCCGATTTTATTTTCAATTGAACTTGTAGAACTGTTGTAGAACTTTTCTTGTAGAACCCGACTGTGTGACGACTCACTGGAGCGGAGGATCAAATGTGCGGAGCTCTAACTTGTTTTTACAGACACATGGTTTCCTCTAATTTGGTCCCTCGTCTCCTTCAAATGAAAGATTCACACAAACAGCTCGGCTGTTACTGCTACGACTGCTTCATTATGAATGAGCTGAACCAGCTGCTATTTACCAGGCTAGCTCTGATCTGAGGGGCAACATTAGCATAGACACACACACACACACACACACCAACAGCTAATCCCACTCTTCACCTGTGGAGGCGCCGATGGCTCCAATCAGAACAGAGGGCACCGCCATGACCAGGCATCCGAAGGCAGCCAGGAAGGAGAGGACCTGGGCGTATGTGGCAGAGGAGGCCGACAGTACCCTCTGGAAGTACACCTGCCAGGGTATCCCTCCGACACTCTGAAACACACACACACACACACACCCAGAGGGTCAGTAGATTATACACACACATATGTGTGACAAAATAAAAATATATTCAAAATTTAAATTAATTTGACCAGACCCATCCTCCCCTGCAATAACTCCACACCCCCGTAGTGAGGCCCCACCCCCCAACTTGGGAACCACTGCTCTCAGTGACCACCTTTTTTTTTCATGGTAATCACAGATAAAATTGGGTCGTGACCCGGGCTAGTGTGACGTACCAGGAGGCAGAAGTTGTCGATCCACACCCAGATGTCACTCCTGTGGATGCTGCCCCTCCAGGGGGCCTGGTACACCTGTGTCACGGCCGTGACGGTGATGTCTGACACCGCAGGGTTGGACAAAGCAAAGGGAACGCTGATCCACTGTGGAGACGACGACACACAACAGTTAGAGACACAAACACTGTGGTCTGATGGGATGAAGATGGATGAAGTCAGGCTTTAGTCAGGCTCTGATCCTGAAGGAAAGCCTGACCTCAGATCAGCCTGGGAAAGATAACGTTCACTTGTTTTAAAAAAAAAAGACCAAACTACAGAAAAACATTAATATAAAAAAATAGAAAGTTTTAAAAGCAGCCACTGAGAACCAGGATTATTATTATTATATACAGAATTAAGTTCAATTACCAGCCACCCATTTTAATGGATTAGGGAGAATAAAATGTAATATTTCCCAGAAATCTGTCCCCTGACTCACCTCTGGTCTATTTTGTAAATTACTTTAATCATAACTTACTCTAAAACAAATCTAAAACTGACTGTTGTGAGAAGAAAGGAATATGATCTTCTGAAAGAAATATTTAAATATTTAGGAAAACAAAAACAGAAAACTAAAAATGGTTGGACTTTTCTTTTTTGTATCAATAATTCCATCATTTGAATTAGTCACCAATAAAAACAGGTGAGAAACACTGACCTCTACCTGTTGATATTTATCTTTCTGTTTCAGGAATATGCAGGATATATATATATATATATATATTGGATGTATATGTATTATATATGTACATTAAAATATATTATTATATGTATATATACACATATATATCCCAGTTTGTATGATTTTTGCACAATTAACTTCACATTTAATGATAAAAGTCAACGTCCGTCGTCTAACTTCCACCTACCAGACCAATGAAGATACAGAAAAGCTGGACCACATCAGTGTAGGCCACAGAGTACAGTCCTCCAACCAGGGTGTAAAATATAGCGATGAGGGCGGAGATGACCACGGACATCTTTATGTTGATGTCCACGATGACGCTCAACGTCGCCCCTAGAGCCAGATAAAAAAAAAAGACATGTCTGTGTATTAGGACTGAATCCAGTCCTGGTTCAGAGGAGACCAGATCTGGGTGGAAACTCACCGAGGGCAGAGAGAATGGCAGCTGACCAGAAGATCTCGCCCATCAGAGCAGGTATGAAGAGAAGGCCGCCCATGCGTTTCCCGTACATCTGCTGGAACGGGTCCAACATGGTGACGTAACCTCGTGAGCGCATGGGCTTGGCAAAAAAAAGCCCACCTATAGGACAGAGGAGGGGCAGGGGGGGGGGCAGATTAGATTTCATGGACATGTGATTTATTAATTGTTAAGTGTCCCAGACAGAAGAGTATAAATCTGAAACACTGACCCACGACAAGACTGAGGGCGTATCCAAACGGAGCCTGAGCCCAGGCCAGACCGAAGTCAGGGAGGTACACGTACTCGGCTGTTCCGTTGATGTACCCCCCTCCCACCCAGGTGGCTGAAGAATCACAGACAAGAGCAACACCAGAGATTAGGGACGTGAATAAGATTCACTGATTTAGAAATCACCAGAAAAAACTTGTATCATTTTAAAAATTAAAAATAAAATTAAGTCATAATAAAAGTTTTATTTTTATTTTCAGGAAAATGTACTGGGAAAAAAAACAGCCATGTGAAAAGACTGGTTTATTTAAAATTGATAAAGTAATGTTAACAAATCCTCTAATTTAATCTTTAATCTTAATCTAATTAAATATATTACTGCTGATGAAAAACATATAAACAGGATTTTCTACATGAGTGAGAAACAGGGGTTTTAGATGAACAACGTCATGTGACATTGAGGGAAAGTCAAGTGGAGGGCGGAAAAATGTTGAACATTTTTTTAATATAAAATAGGCTTTAAGTTTAGGTCTTTAAATAAACTGTTTTATATCAATTAAATTGACGAACATTTCAATGTGTCTCTCAATGAATTCTTCATTTATTAGTTACATTTAATTGATTAAAATGCAACGAAAAAAAATCGATAAATACTATTTCTGAGCCTCCAGTGACAGACGGAGCTTTTAGCAGGAGGTGGTCATGTGACATTGACAGAAGGTCAACTATTGGCTAAAAAAGTCACAAATTATTTTTGTTTTGTGTTTTAAGATATTATTTAAAATCTTAAACCAATTAAATAAAGCCATTTTTCAGTAACATTGACGTCACCTGTCATTGTGAATCCACCGACGAACAGTCCGATGTCCCTCCCACCGACCATGATGGTTTCACTGCGGTCGGTGCCCTCCGCCTCCCCGGAGTGTTTGTTCTTCCATGCCGCCCAGATGCCCACGAACAGGATGAGCAGATAGAAGATGGCAATAGCCACCAGCCCCTCTACATGGATGGTCATCGTGGCACAGGTCAGAGCTAAGGACGGGGGGGCATGGAGACCTGCAGGGGCGCACGGAGGAACAGTGTCTCAAATATACTT
Organism: Cynoglossus semilaevis; assembly: GCF_000523025.1. Lineage (NCBI taxonomy): Eukaryota > Metazoa > Chordata > Actinopteri > Pleuronectiformes > Cynoglossidae > Cynoglossus > Cynoglossus semilaevis. The sequence goes on along the minus strand of NC_024311.1, from coordinate 7,141,777 downwards.
CCTGCACATCCACCTTAAAAAAAAAACTTCAACCTATTTATAAATACATTTGAAAAAATGTTTTTCTTTTGCTCTCTCCACAGAGAAGAGAAAATTACGCGTAATGCGCAAATTACGCACAAGAATCTTCACTCTTCCCAGGACGCCGTCGTCCTCCACACTTTAAAAGACCTTCGGAAAATGTTTTAAAGTCCAGTTTAACAGAGGAAAATCGCAGCTAACCTACCGTAAATGTTTTAAAAGTCATGGACCAGGTCAGCTGATGGAGGGAGAGGTGCCGCCGTGCGCCGTGAGCAGCAGAGAAACCCGCTCCCTGGATGACTTACAGCGGCTTATAAGGACGCAGGTGCCGCCGGAGGAGCGGGGACGGACGTCAGAGAGAAGACGTCTCCGTTAATGAGCGGCTCCGAGTGGAACACGTCAGAGCGCACGGGCTGATCTAGGAGCAGGAGGAGGAGGAGGAAGGAGAAATTCCTGCACTTATCAGTGATGGGTGACGTCTTTCTACTTTTACGACCTGGTACCAGGAGAACAGGACGTGAACAGGACGTTCATTTACGAACGCTGTATTTTCTCCAACAAATCCAATAATCAATACTCGAACTGCGGCTCTTGTTTGGATCAGTCCGTGCGTAAAAGCGCAGACTGTGGTCACTGTTCTTCCCATGTCAGTGTCCCCAGGCCGCAGGGCCGACTCCAGTCATTCTGAGGCCCTGGATTAGATTAGAGTTCGACTCCCAGGGCCCCCATACAGACGTCCCATAAACCACGGAACACAGAATGAGATGTTCATCAAACAATAGTAATTAATCACGATTAATCATTGTTCATTAATTTTTTTCAAGGCAAGACACACGGGAAGTGTATGAGTCTGGCCTGCAAATAATAATAATTATTATTATTTTAGTGAAATAAAAAAGGAAATAAAGACTTTAGAGTTACACAAAAGACTCAAAGCAAATACATCTACTTTGTCGACTTTTGTTTTGATTTTCTTAATAAAAGTTAATCATCACTAACAAAAGTTTCTAATTTAGTTTGCCTTGGAGTAAAAAAATGTAAAAAGATTGTTCAGTCACAAAGTCAGGCAATAAAAAATCTCACCTGATTGGTCCGTTTGTTTAGGTCCAGTAGAACACACGTGAAAGGTGAGATGATGTCACCATAGTCTCACCTTTTAAAGCCAGAGCATAAATGCTTTTAAAGCACATATACATAAATACACAGAAAAAGGTTTCTGTTGACGTCACAAATCCATGAATGTGCTCCACAACTGCACACCAAAACAAAACGTCTTCACACTGACGGCTCAGTGTCAAAGGACTCGATGCTTTAATGAGCAGCTGCTGCTGGCAGAGACCAAACTGTGGCGTTGCCTTGGAGTGGGGGGTGGGGTGGGGTGGGGGAGGAGGGTGTGTATATATCATACATATATATAAAATATATAATACATACATTTATCCAATTAGCAATATATATGTACACATATATACACACTTATATGAATACATAATTATAAATGCATATATACATCTACATATACACACATATGTATCCATATAATAATATATGTATATATTTAAATATACATGTACATATACTGTAGCTCTGACAGCTCACCATGACCCCAGTGTTAAGACAACAAGCTGATTTGTTTACCTTGAAAATGTGTTTCCTCCAGGTGAAGTTCACTGACAGTGGGAAATCACAAACAACAGACGGTCCAGAAAACCCAAGAGAGGTTTCTGTCCTTCCTGGTCGCCGCTTCTTTCAGACGTGTCTGTACCAACCGTGTGGTTCGTGGTCCTGGTGTGTGGTCCACTACAGAGGTACAGTTTGAAAGTCAACCAAACCAAACACAGGTGTGTAATGTTCTAATATTCCTCACCTGATTTTTGTTGTTGTTTTTAACACGATGGAGAGATGAGTCAGTTAATGTCACATGACAAAAACCGATGCTTAAAAAAAATCTTTTTATTAGGAGTAAAGACAGAAGTGATGAACAGCTGCAGTGACATCTGTACTCTCAGTACACTTCAGTACTCTTCTCAGTACACTTCA
>NC_024311.1:7113817-7139663 GCF_000523025.1 Cynoglossus semilaevis | reverse complement strand
GTACTCTCAGTACACTTCAGTACTCTCAGTATACATCAGTACTCTCAGTACACTTCAGTACTCTCAGTATACATCAGTACTCTGAGGCAAACTTCATCAGAGACCGAAGGTAGAAACTAATTATTTATTAGATGATAATTAAATTAAATTAGATTTAAAGGCTAAAATGAAAACAAAACACTTTCCTGCTCGGCGTCTTTACAGACAACTAGAATAAAAAAACAGTCATAAATATTATTCTAGAAAAAAATGATAATATAAATAAACTATTCTTGAAATTTACAACTCAATTATTTTAAATGTTACTATTGGAATCAAGATATTACTAATCCCAGACTGAACCTTGAACATTGATGAAGAACATCAACATCTACAGTAACTACAGAAAAACCTCAGTGTGTAGTTTCAGTTGTCAGGTCTCACAATTAATCTCATCACGGCCTCATGTTCTCAGGGACTTGATCTGATCTGAACAAAAAGAAAAAAAGAGGAAAAACAAAATCATCAGTCAAATAAAAACACACAAAGTCCTGATACTAGACCGGGGTGTCAAACACATGGCCCGGGGGCTAAAATCGGTCCACTTGGCAGTTCAGTCCAGCCCGCTTAATGAATTATAAAAATAAATAAAAAAATTACTTCATGTTCAGAATATTTTTTTGAAAAAATATATTTCATTAAATATGAATACATAATAATACATATCTAATATACTTGTGTTTATATGAAAACAAAGGGGAAAAACATGGACTTGTTATTTATAGTTAATTATTATTATGATTACACTGGTGATGATTGTACTGGTCCGGCCCATTTGACAGGTAATTAGGTTGCATGTGGCCCGTGAACCAAATTGAGTTTGACACCCCTGTACTGCACTGACTCGGTACCTTGTAACCAGTCGACTCCCTCCTGGAGACCATCTCCTCTCAGAGCATCTGTGGCACTGAAACACAGAAAACAAACCTGAAATTCAACAACAATGACTCAGAGATATGATCTCTGTGATGTTCTTTATTTTATTTTCAAATCCTCCACAGCAAGAGCAAATACAAGGTCACGTTTTTTTTTCTGTCTTAATGTAAAACGAACAATTTGTTTGAAGCATCACTGGTGACCTCATTTCTGTGAAGCAGAGGATGATGGGAAAATGTTTGACTGAATTGATATTATGAGAATATAATAATAATTGTTATTATTATATAATTAGTCAAAAAGTTGTCAGACAGATACCAGATTTTACCAAGTAAAAAAAACAACTAAAAATGATACAGCTGATCTTCAGTGACAGTGGACATATTTATGCAGTTTTGCCATCAGAAACATAAAATCACACCGACAACTTCTCAATAATGTTCATACCATATATGCCAGGGTTTGTCTTTAATGTTGTCCAAACACAGCAGCTGTGAGACTTTGACTGAGGACAGAGCATCTCTGACGTCCATCTTGTTTGCAAAGAACAGGATTGGGATTCGTCTGTGTTTAATATCTGAGCAGAGACAGGAAGTAGACGAAGGTTTTGAGTATTTATTGTCGAGTTCAATGTATTGGTAAGAAGTATTGGTGTCACCAAATCTGAATTAGCAAAGTGATTTGTGAAGTCACACGACGAGAACTGAGCGAAAACACAGTTGTCAGTGATGCCAGTACCAATACTCCACTCCAGGTGGAGCTGTTTATCTACTGCCAGTTAAACAACATTTTCACCACAAAGTTACCAGGATGATTTAACAAAGTGTCCAGTTCTTCTTTGGCCACAACCATCCTCAGTTTGTCAGCACTGTCGATAACAAATATGATCGCCTGGCCTTCCCTGAGGAGAGCAAACGTAAACAAATGCTTTTTTTCCAAACTATATTGAAAAATAATTTTAGCAGCATTATTTCACTCACTTGTAGTAATGTTCCCACAGGTTCCTGTATCTGCCCTGACCAGACATGTCAAACACCGTGAAGGAAAGACTGAAGGAAAGGAAAAGGAAAAAAAATACCATCAAGTCATGTGTCAAAACAATAAAAAATAAAAAAGTAAATAAAAATAAGTGATAAAATCAAAGATACCTGGAGGTTTTGAACTTCTCTATGCTGAAACCAATGGTCGGAACAATGTCTTGTGTCTGGGCCTGAAATATAAATAATTCAGTGAAGTGTGAGCAGCAGCAAACATCAGGATCATTTCTCTTTACTAAAACATATCATACATGTATAGATACATATATAATAACTCCAGACTTACATTGTTGGGTTTGAGTTTGTTGATGATGGTGGTTTTCCCACTGTTGTCCAGGCCCAGACACAGTATATTTACCTCCTTCTTCAGCCCCAGCCATCCAATCAACCTGTCGAAGAGCCCCATCAGCTGGGCTCCAACTACCAGCTGTCTGTGAGACAGAAGAAAACAACACCTTCACTGTGAGGTGAGTTCGAATCATCAGCATGTTGATGAAAGTCTGTGTTCACATCCATTTAATCTTCCGTAAACATCTACTACTCATTCATATCGTTCATATTGTTGGAAACTAAAATAACACATTCATGCAGTGGGATAGCTCTTAAATCAGGAGTAACTGCCATGTTCCTCAAAAGAAGTGAAATGATGACATTGATTATTATTGCTAGTTAATGTGTCACTTTACACCTCCTGTAACTTCATATTTATCAACACAGCAAAAACAAACTGGTAAAATACAGTCCATCTAAATAAAGACCAAGGCAGAACAAATAATAATAATACATTAATTAATTTGCAAATACTTCGTCAGTTAAAATACTTAAACTGTACTGCAGTACCACCGTGAAGCCTCTCATTATTTAAAATATCCAATACTAAATGAAATTATTTAAAGTAAATATATTCGTGTGAAAATTAAGTGAATTTGTTTTAGTACCTGAGTGTTTACATGGCGTTTCAATGGTTGGTTAACGTCAGCAGCCGGATGTTCATTTTTTGTCTATTTTACACAGCATAAAAGTTTTACCCAAAATATATAATAAAACAGACAGTCTGTCTTTGGAATACAACACTAAACGTTCAGGTGCGTGTGACTTTAGCCTCATTACAGCCATTAACAGCTAGTTAGCACGCAACACATTATCTACACGACTTTACCAGCTAACTATTGGCTTAAGCTAACACGCTATACAAGGTGATGTAGCGCAATAAAATCTCCTAAATTATCATTAATGCTACAATGATACGAGTATAAAAAACTTGGTATGAAATACTAGTCTTATTTAATTATTATTTTATTTCTACACGTTTGAAACGCTACCGTGAGGGCTAACACAGCAACTAATGTTAGCTCAGCTAACATTAGTTGCTGTGTTATCTGTTGCTCCGACTGTTCCAGAGTCAGCGACGGCGTTTACCTGCACAGCCTCGGGATTCCGCTGTCGGGACTGGATTTTTAAGAAACCTGACTCAGAGGAGTGTACTCTACAGACTTTCATTCATCTCTGGACACTTCCTGACCGCCTTCCTGGACCAGAGGGGGAAAAATCATCGAGTTATTTACAGTGTTGCTGGGAGACGCTGAGATTACTCTTTCGGCCGGATGTTGTGGCAGATAATACACGGTAGCGTCACATTGCTGCCACCTTCAGATTATATGAGGAACTGGCAGCTTGAAGTATTACAATGTGGGACACGATTTAAAATATAGTTGGTATATATAGGTAGTTAAAAAAAAAAATCATCTCACCTCGCACTTCCGTGGTTGCCTCTTTCTGTAATATCTTTCAGGGAAACCAATATCAACATCCAGGCCGTAAATTTGTACATTTTTAGCTATCCCCAGCATAAAAACAATTGTGAAGAACGTATTAAATTGCTGTGGCTGAAGGACGTAGACTGTGATTTTATGTCAGAATAAATAGTAAATTCAGTGTTCATAATTAAAACAAGCAAGCTAAAAAATATAGCTACACTTCCCTTTGTCGTACCACAAAAGAATCGCTAAGTTGTGTCTGTTGTGCTAATGGAAAAGTCGCTTTGGATAAAAGTGTCTGCTAAACGTATTATAATGTAATATATATATATATATATATATAGACTGGCGATAAGGGCCAATTTGACAAACTCACCTGACAATTCTTCATGTCCAGAAAACGTGTCAAGTCTCTCGAGGGTCAATTAAGAGGAGCATTGTGTCAGTGTGTGTGTTTGAGTGTGCGTCCATGGATACCTGTGTTGATGAGCAGGTGTTTATGGTGAGAGCCAAAACAACATTTTAAAATAGGCTAATTTATTAAGGAATAAATATACAGAAAAAAAACCCACTCAACTTTCACATAACTTTTTTATGTGTATGTACAGTATATATAACAGGTACTGCAGTATCATGAAGACCACACCAGTGTCTATAAAAACTGTTCACATTCAGCCGTCTTTAGTCCAAAAACATGATTGTACTATTACACAGACTCTTTTTTTTTTTGGATTCACAAACAAACTGGACCGACATCAGATCCCCAGGTTGGACCACGTGTCACCACATCCACATCTTCTCTGGTCATGAGGTAACAGACTGCAGACCCTCAGAGTCAACACAAACCACTGGATTGTCACTTAGAGAAGAGGTATTGGTGAACACTTCGACATACAAAAGAGTAGAGTCCTTGATTCAAGTGAAGGCTTGGACGGGGGTAAGTCAAAAAGATCTAAGACAGTAGCTTTCACAGGTGTGCGTCCTCTGGGGGGAGCCACAGTACTTCAGGAGAGACAAAAAAGAGTGGGGAAAAAAAATACTACCACAGTAAATATGACGATGATTATTTAAAGTTAGGGTTTGGACTGCTGTTGGACAGAAATGGTTGGTGATGTTTTATGGATAATAATAATAATAATAATAGTAGTGATAATAATAATAATACTTCTTCTGGCATCGAAGCAGCTGCTTTCTGGCCTCCAGAACCCAGAGGAGAACATTTTCACTAGAATTTTAAAATCAACCTTGGAGAATGTTGTGAGACTAGAACATGAAGACTACAGTACTGTCCAGTTCCTTCAAATGTTTTTTCAGTTTCTGGAAAAAAGTAGAAATCATGTGGTTCTGGGTCAGAACCCGTTGATGACACAGGTTTCTGTTCAAGTTTGGTTAAAAATCTAAAGTCTGAAAATCAAATCAGGTTTAAATAAAAGTCTGACCAAATCAAAGGTCAAAGGGCACACGGCTCAACACTGGACAAAGATTCAATGATAAACATTTGTCTCAGGACTTTTTGACTGACCCTCGTATTTGCTGAGATAAGAACCAGACCTCAGTGATGCAGACACAGAGGTTACTTGTTGTGTGTGTTGTACCAATGATGAGCTACTTCATAATGAGTGTGTGTGTGTGTGTGTGTGTGTGTGTGTTTTTTTACATCACCACCCGTGGCCTGGTGTTAGAATGTTCTCCACTACAGTCTGGACTGAAGTCAGTTCTTTCTCCTGTGTCTCACACCTGAAAGCCACTCTGCTGAATGTGATGAAACTGTAGACGCAGTGACTGAATGCTGCTGATGATTCTCCTCTGGTGACCAATCAAACTGATACCAATACGTTTGACGTCCCTGAAAGGAAGAAGAAGAAGGAGAAGAATAAAAGTGACAGCAGCAGACAGTGACATTGTCAACACCGGTAGGAACAGAACATTTAAGTTTACGTTAACTGTATTTAGCGCAGCAAAAGTTGTAATAGCAATTGTAACCAGCAGATGTCCCCAAAAGCGGTTGTCAAGGTAAGGCAAAAGCAATTGTAACCAGCAGATGTCCCCAAAGGCGGTTGTCAAGGTAAGGCAAAAAAAACCCGGCAAATTGAAGTGATATTAAAAGATTATTTTATTTTAGGGCCTAAAGAGACTCAGTATAAATATCACTATTGACACGTGTCTAAAATAAATAATAATAATAACAGTAACAATAACAGGCGTCACTCACTCTATACTCATGGTTGAAACAGCACTCATGGTTGTGTATCCTCCTGCAACAAAGTTGTTCTGGTACTGGTTCATTTTGATGGAGTCCAGCCAGTCACCAATGGAGATGAAGAAGGGATAGTCCGGAAGGCTGTCGGGGGAGTCGGGGAAACTAGGGGAGACAAGGTCAGAGGTTATACACCTGAAAGTACCAGCGATCAAACTGTATTTCTGTTTGTTACACTGTCTGAATGAAAAAACTTCACTTGTAGATACAAGGACAGTTGAGGTATGGTGTGTCCATTAATACTCACCCAGTCAGATCGTTGACTGAGGACAGGAAACTACTGGGGTTGAGTGTGAATTTATCCCAGAATGTCAGCACATCAGTGAAGAGTGGACGCTGACTCGGCTCTTTTTGCCAGCAGTGCAGCATCAGTTGATGAAATGACAGGGGGCAGCCAATCGGTGCTGGGAGACGATAGCCCTCCTCAATGGACAGAATGACCTGGGACAGTCAGCATGAATCAGAAGGACAACAGGAAAAGTCAACAATTAGCCTGTGGAAAATTGGATTTAAATTTTAACCTTTGATTTTGCCCTAATCATTATTTTTCTTTATTAGAAATAAATTTGAGCAAAAGTGGGATTTCAAAAAATTAGGATCTTACATCTTGATTAGACATCTCCCAGTAAGGCCTCTCTCCATATGACATCACTTCCCACATAACGACTCCGTAGCTCCAGATGTCGCTAGCTGAAGAAAACTTCCCATAAGTAATAGCTTCTGGCGCTGTCCAGCGAATGGCTATTTTTCCTCCCTGAAACACAGCTATCTTAATGACACGTTCAGGTTTCACCACATTAACTCCAGCCGTCAGACCCCGACTCACCGCAGCATCATAGACCGCCTCGACGTCGTCTTCAAGGACCCTGGACATTCCAAAGTTGGACACTTTACATTCAAGGTTTTCATCCACCAAGATGTTGCGAGCGGCCAGGTCTCTGTGAACATAACCCACGTCTGACAGGTAGTCCATGGCAGCAGCGACGCCACGAAGCATGCCCACCAGCTGGAGCACCTGAAACTGGCCATCACATGACTGAAGGGAGGTGAGAAAGGGGCGGTATAAAGTTTAGAGAGAGAGAGAGAGAGAGAGAGAGATTATTTTATTTCAATACAACTGTTGGTATTGGTCTAGAGAGAAAGAGTTGGTATCTTTAACTTTATTTACAAGACAAGTAGGCTAACCTGTTGGTATTGGTCTAGAGAGAAAGAGATGGTACCTTTAACTTTATTTACAAGATAAGTAGCACTCAGGCTAATATCTTAGCATCTTAGCTACAACATTTCTGGGTAATCCTAAAGTCTGCGTGTGTGTTTTCTTAATAATATATATATTTATGTTTGATAACGATACATTTTGTAATTCATTTTTATTAAATAAATATGCATCCCTCTTATTAAGAATAGTCACATTAAATATGAATGAATAAAAATGATCATCTCATCTCACCCGGAGGAAAGCGTCCAGAGCTCCGTTCCCCATGTGTTCCACAACTATCATCACTGGTCTGCCTGAAGACACAGTACAGATGTGGTATCACAATACACAGAACTTCATTAGAAACAAACTGACCTGATCTACAGTAGAACAGTAGAGGGAGCCAGAGATGACCCGGCTGACAGGAGTTGTACATGTGTCAAACTCAAGGCCTGCGGGCCTAATCCAGCCCATCACGTCACTTGCGCAGCCCACCAGAGCTATAAATCACATCCTACATTTTATGTGTAAAAATATTCTTACTTTGCTTCATGTTAATATTTTGAATTTTATTTTTTATTTATTCCAATGAGGTAAAACATCTGTTTACTATCTTTCTGGTTAAATCGTCATCAGTACTAGACTGTTCTAGAACTGTTGATCCTGGTCGGAGTATACTGTATGTGGACAGGACGGAACACAGGAAACAACTTACTTTTAGTGACCACTCCCTCCAGTCTGATGATGTTGGGGTTACTAAACTGTCCAATGATTGAGGCCTCACGCAGGAAGTCCCGTCTCTGCTGTTCTGTGCAGCCTCCTTTAAGGGTCTTTATTGCCACAATGATGTCCATCCTTCCTGGTCCACGCAGTCGTCCCCGGCACACTTCTCCATACTCACCTGGAGGGGGGGAGGGGGCGTGTCTGATGTTAATTAAACTAAAAACCAGTTCAGACTGGTCTGTGTCTCCAACAGCTCTGATCAGTTTCATCATCACATCTATGTCCAGTGCTGAGTATTTGCAAACTTCAGCCACCAGGTGGAGCCCAAAGACAGGCAGCATTAGACTGTGAACTTGAACATTATTCCTGTCTGCTTCAAAGGCTTGATTAATGAGTTTAATGAGTTAATATTCTAATGGTGAACATTTCTGCTCCAGTCCACCCTGACTGAACCTCTTTGTTCTGATTTTTTCATCCACTGACAGGAAGAATAAGGTTTAAAAAGATTTCTTTGTAATTTGGTAAATTGATTGAGCCCAAATCCAGTTCTTTTTAAAATCATTATTAAAATCACTTATGTCTCATAAGATTACACATATATACTGTATATACACTATATAGTAAATATTAAATAGTCAAACTAATAATATATATATTTTAAACAAATATTCACCCATTTTGAATTTCAAGCCCCTCTGTGACATTGATTTTTGGAGAGTTATATTTTGAAATTGGCCTTGAAAACAATTCACTGGAAGTTAATTTTCCTAAAAACTAAAACACTTGAGTTGTGCGCAGAACTTTTTGATGAGCCATAATTTTACCTGAACCAATTACCCTGTCAATGAAGATGTAGGAGGGGTCAATCTCTGTGGCGAACTCCTCCACAGCCTGACAGGGGTCTTCGTACGTGTCCGGGTCCACGTAGGTTTTAATCCCAGAAAATGGGACTGAAAGACAGGAAGCACAACACACACTGTCAAAGTTCCAGTCATTATTTCCTACAGAATCATTTATTTGTCTGGGTGAATATTCTGTAACCTGCCGGAATCTTCCATTTCTCCAGTGCAGTTGGAAAACTTTTTCACCCACTGTTTTGTCAGACACAAATAAAAAATGGAAATGACTTTGAAATGTGTGCATGAAGACACTGGGAGCAGTGAGACTTCACGTCTAACGTCCTCCATCTGCAGCTGAGTCTGAACAAGAACTGCATTCTAACAGTGGAGCAGCCTCAGGTACACTGTGTGCGTGTGTGTGTGTCTGTGTGTGTGTGATGTATTGCAGCGGAGTGTGACTTTGAATGGTTGTTATCTAAGGCCTTGTTTTAAATATATATCCAGATATGTGAAGATGCAACGTTTCACCACCAGAGGGCAACAAAGAATAAAAACGCACAAAAAACACGAAGTGGACTCAACAATGACAAATGTATACAGTGTACACAGTAGACAGTACTGACCCTACCATGTCCACTGTGGTACCGAGTCCTCTTCTCCTCTGACTTCATCCTGGCTTTGATGTACCCCTGACACCTGCACACAAATACACACAGAAATACTACGTTAGTGAAGTACGTGTAGTACCTGTAAGATTACAATATCTAGGTTTGTTATCCAGTAGCATCATGTTTTTATTACATAATAATCCTAAAATGGACAGAAACACACAATGATGCCTAAAAATAAAAAAACATTTATATAATAAATATAATTTATATATAGTGAGCTGCTCTGTTAAAACAACTGACACTGTCTGACTGTCAATAACAACAGTCTGTAAACAGACCTCTGTGGACACTGTACAAATGTGTGTGTGTGTGTGTGTGAAACAAACTCACCGTCCAGTAATGAGGAGGAAGAGACTCAGAATGACCAACAGGGAGAATCCTCCGACTGAGGCTGTGACCACCACCAGGACCTGGCTCTGGTCAGCAACATCTGGGTCTGAAGAAGAACACTGTCAGTGGACTGAGGATTACTGTGAAAGACAACAGTATAGGCACACATACACAGTATATACAAATACACATGAATAAATAGACATAAATATATATACATATATACAGTGGTGAATAATATCAATACAGTTAAACGGAATATCATGATATATCAGTGTAACAACATTTTTACACCCCAATAGATATACATACATATATATAAACATATACATATTACATGTATATATGTATGTAGGTAAATGTACACACAAATATACATGTATATACAGTATGTATGTATATATATATTTCTATATAAAGACACTAGCGAAAGACATTAGAGCAGAGGAAATATTTCATAATTAACTTCTCCTTTATTAGGAAATCTATGGCTTGAAGAGAGAGCTATGTAAATGAGCATTAAATGGCACTGATGAGTGGAACTGATCCACGGTGAGACTGACCCTGAAGAGTCCACAGAGGTCTAATGGTCTCACCGATCAACCAGGAGGACTGCCCATTAACCACCCCCCGCCCTCCTTATTTCATGACAGTAAACTCCACAGCAGGCTCCGTTCCTCCACAGATCTTGCTGACTCAGCATCGACTCCTGCCCTCCCTAACACACGGGCACATTTATCTGCCCCAGCTCCGGTGCTCTGGTACCTTCTGCCGCAGTCACAAACTCAAAAGTGGGGCTGTAGGCGGTGTAGCCAGCTGCGGTGCGGGCACGGACATGGAAGACGTAGATGGTGGAGGGTTTGAGGCCGGTCACCACCATGCTGGGGCTTTTGGTGCGTGTAGACGAGTACCTCAGATGTTTCTGCCTCTGAACAACAGGAGCAGATGTTGATGATCACAGCAAGTTAAAATAAAAAAAAAACAACAATACTTTTTATTTCTATTAATATGAAGAACAGATGGTGAAAAGGAAGGAATAAACATCAGACACTCGTGGGCGGCTCGCTGAACCACCTACAGGTGTGAGTTAGTATAAAAACACACAGTCGAAGCTGAGGATTAAAACACATTTATCCAGGCAAGTTCAAGTACTTTCAAGGTCAAATAAAGACACAGAACTCTCTAAAGGCAAATAAACAATATATATTTACTTGTTTTGTTTTTTAATGGTAACACAAGAGATCAAAATTTTTAAATTTTTTTTCAACACATTCAGGAAGAAAATATGTTTTATAATATATAATTATAATATAATATGTTTATTTAAACAACACCCTGTTTTCATACTTACCTTCTCATAGTATTTGATTTCATAATCCAGTATGTCTAACGACACCTGTTCCACTGTCGACCAGGAGAGGGCGATGCTGTTTTGGGATGCCCAGTCTTTTCCAACAAAATCCACCAAAGCAGGACCTGAGGATGAAGTGTTCAGAGACAAATGATAACAGTGGTCTTTCTGTGATGGTGAAATCAATGTGAATTCACTGAAAACACTGTAAAAAAGTGACTGATTAATCATCAAATCTAAACTTCTAATAGAAACACGATAGAAAAGACGACTGACACGTCAAAGTCTGCTTGAATTGACGCAGCTGATTGGTTTATTGTCACTTGAAAATAGGTCGATCCTAAAACTTGCGTTTATATATTTGCTCCAAAAAATGGAGAGAAGCGGGGGAGGAGGTTGGGATGGGGGAGTGGGGGTGGGGGCAGAGTGAACACACAGAGCTGTACAGAAATCCCAGGAGGCTGCATCTCCCCAGCATCTGAGCGTATAAATAGAAGGCAGCCTTATTCCCAGAGCAGAGAAGAAGAAGAAGAAGAGGAGGAGAATCAGTGGGAGGGGAGGGTGAAAAGAACAAATCTCCTGAATCAGGACACCGAACCAAAGCCACAAATGTTCTGACACTGATGCAGCGTGAAGGGACTCGACCCCCGACCAACATGAAGCCATCACAGAAACTCCACCGTTGACTCATCATGAGTCAGAAAATGACTGGTTATTAGTCGAACACTAAAGAAGAGAAATTAATTTAACTGAATGAAAAGTGATTTACTGATGTAAGATCCATGATTTATATATGAGGATTTTTAAAATAAATCATGTCAGCGTTATCTGACAGATTCAGTTCATCTATTTAATTTGATCTGAGAGCTCCGATAACATCGGCCGATTTTAGCATTGTTCTGTAATATCACTAAGAATTGTTGGGTTTCTCCCAGATGATGTATGACATGAAAATAGTTTTGAAGTAAAAGTGAATTATTGTCATTGAGAGAAAGTTCATTATGATGTCCTGCAATAGTCTGCATATATCGGTTGATATCTGAATGTGAAATTAAGTGTTTGGACAACATCGGCGTATCAGACATCTGCAAAAAGATAATATCGGACACACATAATTTTGATATTTATCTCACCAAAAAAAAACCCCAAACAGCTGGTTACCGTCTCCCTGATCACCTGACTCAAGTTCCTCTACATCAGGCATGGGCAAATTATGGCTCGTTTGGCTTTTTGATCTGGCCTGCCAAACTTGTCCAAACTATGTTATTGAGTTCCATTATCATTATACTTCTGCCTTTTCCCTGCAGTTCCCACATTTCCCCAATAGATGGCATAGAAAAGGCTAACAATCATTTTAGCATTTTATACTATTTTATGCATGACTTTTTAAATGTGCTCCGTCTATCTGCTTGAGAACCGGCCTCCTGTCAAACTTTAGGACCCATTGTGGCCCACAAGTCAAAAAGATCGGCCACGTCTGCTCTACACACATTTGCATTGATTTCTTCATGCCTCTTTCAAAATACTGCAGTGAACTATGTGGAAGGAATCTTCAGTAAAAAAAAAAACATTCATGTGGAAGGAATCTTCAGTAAAAAAAACATTTTGCTGGGCAATAACTGGATTCACACACACACGCCTGGCCTTGAGTCACCCAGGACGTCAGCAAATTTGTTGACTGAGTTAACCTCAACGTGACGATTGGCTTTAAAAATAATCCTGTTACTAAGGAACAACAAAGTTGGACTAGGCCTGGTCATAAGGTTAGACAGGCGTCCACGCAGCAGAGGAGAGAAATGATTGGCCGTTCACACTCACGGCTCAGAATAATTAAAGACACGATGAGACATTAATGTGTCATTTACCAACAAATGAGCAGACAGAATAAATTGACTTCTGTCCTTCAGACAGAGAGAAACTGTAGTTAATGACCCCCCGCCCCACCCTTTGATTGTCTATTGTTCCATCGGTGGAATCACATCACAGTCAATTATAAGAATCACCTCTGAACGTCGGCTCTAACTGGTAATGAGTCCATCTGTCCCGAGTCGGTTCTGATGGACGTTTAATCAAGCAGAGTGAGAGTTCAGTGGACATCACAGCTGATCTAAACCCAGAGACTGAAGAACGATCCATTAACAGTCCTTTAGTACTGGAAATGATGGAGATCATATATTCAGGAACTGTCCAGAACCATCCAGACGTAATCAAGATCTTTTTTACTGGGTTTTAAATGATAAAATATGTCCAATACATTTCTCATATCTGTGAGAATATATATAAAATAGAATATTTTTTTATATATTTGCTTTCTTACGTAAATGACAAAATTAAAGCAAATTTTCTTAGGGTTATAAGTTATAGCCATCCAATCCAATTGTATCAATAAGAAAATATAATACAAATATGTACATAAATACATATATATTTATATATACATATATTTAATAATAAAATTGATTGAAACACTGTAGTGTCTATAATAATGTATTATAATATAATAATGATTATAATATATATACATGTATATCATATATATTATAATTATTATTATATTAGAATCTTATTATAGACACTATGTTTCAATATATATAATAATAATATATATCCATATATATCCACATCTCTATCATAATAATTATTATATGATTATATATTATTACACCATTTATTTACATATATATTGAATATATTATGATCATTATTATAATCTATTATTATAGACACTACAGTGTTTCAACCACTACAGCTGTCGCTGCACACTGAGAAACTTTAACACAAAGCCAATGTTTTAGCCCAGGGTGACTCCACTCCTCAGTCTTGTTCTGATCAGATATTCTCCTCACTCCTCAGCGGCTGCTGAAGGGGAATAAAATGTTCACCTACATCTGAGCATCATTTATTCATCTCGTCTCCTTTCTTCACCTCAACTCTCCGCATCTATTATTCACACAATATTTTATTCTTTAAAACAGGGAGGATTAGGATTCAGTCACTGAACTCCAAAATCTGTGTGTAACTTTGAACGACAATGTCACCGTGGCTACGCAGATGGAGACGAGGTTCACGTCACCGTGGCAACGGGGGTGAGTCAGGGGTCAGGACTAGGGTTTCAATGAGGAAATATGAAAATAGCAGAAGACCAGGTCGACTTAACCAGACCAGATTAGTCTGAGAGAATTTATACAGTTAATTGTGAAAATAAAATGTAGAATTTTATCTAAAATGTTACTGAGAATGAGCGCCCTCTACATTTATTTAAATACCTTGTGAAAGTTTCATTTTTTGCCATATTTCACCCCCTACGATGCCTCCTAAAGGGTTTGTAAAAGGGTTAAATAATATCAGAGCTATCACATCTCTACTTCGTGGTTTTTCACCTATCACAGGTGGTCTTAGAACGTAACCCGAGGGACCTCTGTAATGTTGATGATGAATTTTATTCCATCTACTTGACTGTCCGGCCCCCCAGGTGTCAGAAACATTCTGGTCCTCTGTCAAATACAGTGGGTGACCCCAGCTATAAGACCACCTGTACAAAGAAGGAAAAGTTTTCCTGATGTAAAGAAAACAACCTACCGACTTGGCGTGTGTTGACAGTAATGTTGGTCAGGGAGCGTGCAGCAACACCCAGCCCAGATACACCGTTTATGGCCTCCACATGGAAGGTGTAGTTGGCGTTCATAGCAAAATCCAGTATCACCACCGAGGTCCCGGTGAGGCCCCGGTGCCGGGGGATGAACCTCAAGTCCTGCTCGCACGGCTCACACTGCACCACGCCACCGGCGTCACTTCCATCACAGCGCATACACAGGATGTTGTAGGAGACGTCCCTCCGTCCTCCGGTATCACCGGGAGGTGTCCACTGCAGGAAGAGGGCCGTGTCGTTGAGGAGGGACATCAGGTTCCTAGGAGCTGACGGAGGTCCTGAAGGAAGATTAAACCAGGGGTCACATACGGGCCGGAAACACTGAAAACACTGGATGAAAAATTACCCACTTCCACAGAAACCATTTATAACAGCTAAATTAAAATAGACGATGGCTGCGGCATGCTGGGGGAGAAAAGAAGGTATCGGATTGAAATTGGTATTAGCAGATACTTCAAGTGGCAGCACCAGTATCGGACATGAAAAACTGAGCCATTTCTACTTACAATATTATGGTAAATAGGTCATTATTGTCCAAAATGAGGGGTTGATCCTGGATTTAATTGGGTTTAACAATACTATTTTATCGTGGTACCAAAGAATAAACGGTGGTTTGGTAACTCTCTGAAGTTTCATCTGTTCTGCCTAAACAGTTCCAGGGCTGCTTGTCTATAAATAAAGCCTGGAAACAGGGACAGGAGACTTCATCAGTCACAGCTGCTTTAATTTAGAGTTAGCATGAAGTTAATATTTTAATGTCCAATGTGTAAATTTAGAAGAGACACCCAAGGGACAGAGACCGAGGACTGGGTGGAGCCGAGGACTCCACTCAGGCCCAGCAGCATGTTCACCATCACAGATCCAACAATGTCATTCTGTGTTCTACGTGGAACCTGGTTCTTCATGCACCGGCTGCTGGTTCTGTTCCAGCTGCTGCAGGAACCTGTAGAACCTCATATGTTCACATGTATCTGTTAAACCCAACTACCATGGACGATTTGGGGAAAGGAAGACAAAACTTCGGGTAAAAAAAAAGACAAACATAAAGGACGTCACTGACTTGTGCAGGCCAGGGTGGGGGGGTCTTTAACAGCCCTGTAGAAGCCTTTATCACAGTGACAGATGGTGGCGGCCTGGTCGTGGCTGGAGCTCTGTAACGGACACTTGGAGCACTTGGTATTCTCAGCATACGCTTTGAAGAAGCCAGGTCTGCAAGCTGAAGGGGAGGAGTTGGGGGGGACGGGGGGGAGGGGGGTGACAGAGGAGAAGCAGGGTTATCCAACCCAACCGTTTACATTACCATTCTACAACACAGACATCTACTTCACAGCTTCGGTCCTGTCTGTCTGTGACTCTCACCCCAGTCATTAGCTCACTGAGCTAAATGCTAACGGTCCAGTTCAACAATGGTGGCACACCTGTGACCAGAGACTGGTTCACCCACAAACATCACAGTAGTGAATATGACCCCGCCCTAAAAGGGCTGAGCAGTAGATGAATGTTCTCCATCTTCCAGGCACACAGTTTCCTCAAACTAAGCAGAACAGGAAACGAGCGAGTCAATTTCCTGTTGGAGTCGCACTTGACTCCTCTGTGCCGACCATTAAGGTGTGTGTTAGGTTGGCTTTCAGCTGCTCGGCCGGACCAGAGCATCAGTCATTCTCTGTGAACTTTCCATCTGCACATCAAAGCTGAGACGTCAGTAAACACAGACTCTGCCTCCATCTGTCTGTGACTACAGAGGACAACAGTTTACAGCAACGCAGCCCCCCCCCCTCCCCCACAAATCTAAATTTTCACCATCGTTCAGACTAGAGCCAATATATACACTCCATATACTGTATATATTATATATATTTATATATACATATATACTGTATATACATACATAGATATATAATGCAATGCCTGGGTTTCACCAAAAAATGTATGCCCTAAAAAAGTATAATATATAAATAATATATAAAATTTAATAGAAAAAATAAATAATGGGAATTGGAATCTGAAATTAAGTTTTTGGACAATATTGGCAGATCAGATATCGGCAAAAACCTAATATCGGACCCTAGTATATTTATTTATACATAAAGGCATATATAAAACACAAGATAATACTATAACATATCTATGGACATTGCTGCTGCTGAAGTGATCCAATCAGTGTCTGACATTAACGAACAGTTTGTGTCTGTGGTTTGTTGATTTAACAACAGACGCAGCAGATATAACAGCCCACATTATTATCATATTGTTATGGTTGTGAGTTTTGAGCAGCCGGAGGAAACAGAGTTCTGTGATGTGATTAGTGTCACATTTCAAAGTGACTGTAAATGCTGCTCAGATCTCATTTCCTGTGGTTCTGCTCTCTCACACTCTCAGACCAGTGTGGACAAATGGCCAATAATGGACTGAACCAGGTTAGAGATATGAACGCGTTCCTCTGTCTGTCGTCTAGACTCAGACCAGAGGTTCCTTCAAGGACAAATCTCCTGGTGGTCAAGATAAATCCTGCAGCAGGATTTTTTTTATCAAGATAAATCCTGCAGCAGTTAAAAAAATATATTTTTTTTTTAAATTCATCCCAAACAGAATTTGAACATTTCAAATTCAATTAACTAAAACCAAGGAACGTCAGATTTTATACTGAATCAAAATCAATAACATCAAATCTGTGTGACATCAGGATGTGACATCACCACTCAACCTGCAAAACTTCCACCCGATTCTCTGACATATGGGGACAAACCATCATTCACACTCACATTTACACCTCACCACGGTCAATTCAGCGTGAATGATTCAGAGTGAACAACTGACTAAATCCAGTGGTTCTGTAACTCTTTCTACAGAGACAAGTTTTTTTTTAGATAGTACTACTGTGATATGACTCTTTGTTAAAGTAATACGACACATTTTCCTTATCGTTTCTCACTCTTCATTTCTATAATTTATAGAACACAGTACGCTGTGTCAAACCAAATAAATTAGAATGTTGAACACGTGAATGACACGTGAATTCATCTGTTGCTGTTTCAACTGGGTTAAACAGAAAAAAAATCTGTACATTTTCCCCCAATCGTCTGTTGAATTAGACTGTGATGA
The DNA here is from genome assembly GCF_000523025.1 of Cynoglossus semilaevis. Classification (NCBI taxonomy): domain Eukaryota; kingdom Metazoa; phylum Chordata; class Actinopteri; order Pleuronectiformes; family Cynoglossidae; genus Cynoglossus; species Cynoglossus semilaevis. Next base: position 7,121,834 of record NC_024311.1, on the reverse strand, counting down.
AAAGACGACGGATCAGAAGCCTCAGCGTGTGTTGGTGCGTGATCTGGGCCACGGTACATCAGCAGCACATCTGGGAGCGTTCTTCTCATGGTCGACACTCAACAAAAAAATATTAAAAAAAGAATACCATGAAAAAAACATTGGATTGAGATGTCAACACAGTCGGGCAAAAAAAAAGCTGCTGGGAGAGAATAAAGCCGTGTTTGAAAAGTGAAGCCTTTCTTCCAGCAGCTGGAGGGGGGAGACAGGGGAGACAGACGTGTGAACGCAGCGCTGTGCCTATATTTGAGAGAGCTGGGGTTTTTCCTGCCTCCCCTCTCTCCCTCTCTCTCTCCCTCTTCTCCATGCTGCCTCTCAGACAGCTTTGATCACAGTGCTCTTTGAAGCAATGTTCCAAAATGAAAAGCGTGGAGGAGGCAGAGTCACTGTGAGTTCAAGCCTAAACTTCCTCCAACTATTTGGAGGGTGTCGAGCTTCATCAAAGCTCACGCTCACTCCCGGGGGAGGACATTCAATTAGAAATGTCATTATTATGTTTAAACTTTAATTATCTTTTAGCGCCCCCCAGATTCTGAAATCTCAGAAACCACAGTCTCCGACACTGATGTGTCAGAAGCCCCAGCACCAGGAGGTAAACGTAAAAAAAAAACAAAACGTAAAAATGTAGTTTATGCTAACTGTATATTTGATTCAATTTGGAATTAGAGCAGTAAAGTTGCCCATTACGTTCAACCTATCCAGTACACATCAGTACAGACCTGAGAACCACTGTACACATGTGAAGTTCTGCTGGACCACATAAAATGATGTGATGTGGGCTAGATTTGGGCCGCAGGCCTCGAGTGTGACACATGATATACAGGCTGGTTGTTTTAATCCTTTCATAATTTTTAAAATATTTTTTCCTTTTTTTTTCTTGTAGCAAATTAACTACAGTTTATCCTGTTTTAATCCTTTCATAATGTGTGTGTGTGCGTGTGTGTGTGTGTGTGTTACAGATCACATGACTCACAGTGTCAGTCAAGTCACTGCTGCTGAACTGTCAGAGAGTAAATAAATAGTAATTGAGTATAGATGTAGGACATGTACTGTACTGTACTGTACTGTCCTGGACGGACACCATCAGAACACTGCTCCAGACCTGCTGTTCTGTCAGGGTTCCACTTCAGCTCTAACTGCAGTCACACAGTCATTAAATCACACAGATGTAGATGTTACAGCGAAGACAACAGCGTCCACCTTAAATCAACTCAGGAGGTGAAGGAGTGTGAAGAAAACAAAGGGAACAAGAAGGGAGGGAGGTGATGTTGAGGGAGGAGGGAGGAGAAACACAATGGTCTGTGTGATGCAACGTCTCCTCTTCTCTACTTCGAGCCTCCTCTCCTCCCATCTCCTCCCCTCTCTCCCCTCTACTCTCTTCTCGTTTTATACACCTATACGAAGAGTTGTCGCCGCCTCTCTGCTTCATTTCAGCCAATGAGCTGCTTCTATTCTTTCCCTCTTCTTCACCACATCATTGAATCAGTCATCAGTGACGACACGTGACCTACACTGAGGTCATCATCGGAGGTCGTGACACGTCAACACTGCTGTCACAGTATGGAGCCAAACCAGTGACGGATCGGTACCAGACCAACTGGAACTATTAGTCGTCACAGTTCTTCTGTCATCCAGACCAGAGCTGGCCAAAACCAGTACAAACCAGAAACCCACAGGACTCACCCTGACAGTAGCCGTCCGTCTCTTCGTGGCCCACGGTACAGACGCAGTGGCCCAGTGGAACCAGCCAGTCTCCGTCGGCACCACAGTACAGTTTGGGTGTGTCTCGTTCCTCTGCGTTCTCCACACAGTCTCCTCTGACTTCCACCAGCGACGACGAGTCCATGTGGGGCACGGTGTCAGGGAACGAGGCGAGGTTCCTCAGGGTCAACGGGCAACGCTTGTAGAAGACCTGGAGTCAAAACGACCACAGCAGAAGTTTGTCTCATTGTTCACGTGAAGCTGACGCAGTAGTTAACACAACAACCCTGACCTTCACAGACACCAGGGCAATACACGCTCCAACATCCTGGAACGCCAGGTAGAAGCCCTTGTGGGTCACTGGGCCGACCTCCCTGACCTCTGTGTTGAGGCGAAGAACGCGATCTCCGAGATCGGTCTGAGTGAAACTCTCGTCTGCGGCGATGGTGTCCACCTGGAGTTCAACCACAAACATGGTGGTGGGGCAGATGTTTCAGTAGAACTTCAACTGGTTTAAACGACCAGTAAACCCACCTTGGCGTAGTCGTTGGGCCGAAACCGCGTGGCAGCGGGAAGAGGCCCGTCCGTCTGCAGGTAGAAGAGGTTGAAGGTTTCTTTGCAGGTTCCAGACACCCAGGGAATGGAGTTACAGTCTCTGAGGGTGAACCGCAGCTCCACGTACACCTAACAGGAAACATGCAGTCAACGTTAGCGAACAAACAGCTGAGATGACCAGGATTACTGTGTCTGTGACCCCACACTGACCCTCTGAGCTGCCTGACGCTGGATCCACCCAGACCGTAGCCAGTTGTTCTGGTTGGGCTCCATGACGTGACAAACCTGGAAGGTGTGGATGGGTCTGTTGTGCTCATCCATCTCTGTGATAGCGTCCCACTGTGGACAAACAGGGCGGTGCGCAGCATGTCAGGTACAAGCAGCGGCATCAGAGGGAAACACTGTCGAGTCACTTGAGACGTAACGATACGACTCAATTAACAATATGATTCACCGTTTTTTTGTTCACGATACAATTTTATACGAATTGTGATCAAATCCACTGATATTTTCATCGTCAGAACTGTGTCAAATCCCATCGCCAACTGAAATGGTCTGTGAACCTCATCAACTGACATTGTTCCCTTCAATACAGAAGAAACACTGACGTCACCATTGATCTGCTTTGATTAAAAGTCAAACTGGTCTGGTCTGATTGACCTGGTTAACTGTCAATATATAAAACAACAACAGAACAAAAAACAGGAAGTGGAAAGAGTTCCTTTCTTTACAGGAACACTGAAAAACACTGTTGGTGTCTGTGGAGCAAGTTCTTCCTTTGTTCTGTTTCAACACCTGAATGTCACCCGTCGCCCCTCAGTTGACAGAGCCAAACGTTCAGATCACTGATGGTTTCGTGGAGACCAACCATGTTACAGCTGCGCTCCGTTGAACAGTGATGAAGCTTGAACTGAACGTCGACTTCAAAACTTTCAGAACATAGAAATGTTGGATAGAAACAGACCAGAATCCTTAGAAGACGATGTAGAAAATTAAAAATAACACAATAATACAAAAACCTGCAGCCACACGGGCCTTTGTGGAACAGTTTGGACACCCCCTGCCCTAGCGGGTCGATTCTGGCCCGTGGGACATTTGTTTTCACACCCCTGTTTTAATAACTCAGTGCTAAAAGTCATAAGAATGAACTAAAACCCCTATATTTATTATTTCACAAAGAATCTGACGTACATTTGAGAATCTTTTTAAATTTAAACTATAAAAGAGTTTGCTAATAAACTGTTAGCTGTTCATGAAATAAATCAGTTTCGGTTGGTTGGCTTCACTCACCCCGTTGACAGGATAAGTCTTCCAGTCCAGTTCTCCCGAGACGGCAGTGGTGTCCATCAGAACCACTGGAGAAGGTCGAGCCGTGGAAATGGAATTCATGTGAACGAACAAGCACAAGAGTGACGGGTGAGAGCAAGGGGAGTGTGGGGGGGGTGGAGTGTTGGGTTTGAACAGAAGACAAATGGAGAGGACAAAACAGAGAAGAGAGAAACAACAGTTATGGAGCTGTCAGTGATTGGCTGACGGGACGGTGAAGACGGCGTCAGATTCAACCAGCGGTGAAATCACAGCAGAGCTCACAACAAAGAGGTTCTCTCACGGTGACTTCCTGTCACCGAGCTGACGTCACATCAAAGCTGAGATAAAAAGGCTGAGAACCTTCAGATCCTTCATCTGACCGTGGCCTTGTTAACTCCAGTGAACCTCTAATGATGGAGACCATCACTGTAGTGACATCACAGCGCCGCTCCACGGATGGAGACATTAGGAAGTGGAATCTAATGCTGTAATGCTAATACTGACTGACCCAGGGGTTCACAGACTTCTGCAGCGCCCCCTTCTGTAGACAAGACTATTGTTCAGTTCATTCAGTGGCAGCCATTGTTTTAAATGTACGCTGATATTAAATTAATTCACCTGCTGTGCTCTCCAACCCCCCATGACTCCAAGGCCCACGATAGACTAACAAAATACCTAATGGATCAGTAGAGAACACTAAACCGTTAGCACCAGTAAAGGAGCCGTTCTAATGTTCTAACGTTCAGAGAACGTCACCTGACATCAAAGAGAAGAGAAGAAAAAACAAGGAAATCCTTCATAACTGTGATTTCTTCTCCCCCCAGTGGTGGGGTTGAACCTACAACCTTACTGGAAATGCGCAGTAATATGATCAGGAATTCAATTAGACTGGCTGTCCAGACAGGAAATGATAGATCATCCAGGTCCACGCTGCTGGACCTGACACTGACACACACACACACACACACACACACACACACACACATCTACGGACCCCACCAGTTTATCTCCAGCCGATCCATCCTTTTACCACAAGGCAACAGCACTCACCACGTCCTCCACTGTGCCCCCCACCATAATAATAAAGACAATAAAGACAATTAATAAAACAACACGTCCTCATGATATTATTGGATTTAATTGTTGTAATTAAGTCGTTAACGGCTTTTTTCTCTTACAGTAAAGTGTGCTGCAGCAGAATGAGTTTAAATGAGTTGCGCAGTCACCAAAGGTAAAGTGCGTCATGAAGATTTGGGTTAATAATCTGCTGTTTTTCTAAAACACAGGTGTCAGGTTGGTCCCTGCAGCACCTTCTCCAGAACCGATTAGGTTGAAGTTTGGACCTTGGAACTGTTGGAACTGTTGGCTGACAATATTTCTAAAAAACCCAGGATGTGAAAAAAATCAGATTTTACCCTCGACAGCCACGAGAAAAAACTATTCTGGGAGAGACACTTCTGTGAGCTGGCCTGTCAGAGTGGGTGGTAATGGGGGGGGTACCTGTGAAGAGAACATGAACTTCCCTCAGGGGTCACTTGGTGGACTGCTCCTGACAACAGGGACATCACTACGGACAGAACAACTAAATATAAACTAAATATAAGTCTAGAAAAGATTAATAACAGATAACTACAGTACAGGCTAACATTACCGGTAAAACTGGGACTTCACAGAAATGGGAAATTAGAACCGATGGTGGAAAGTTCATCATCAGTGAACCTTCTGGAACACAGTGACAAACGACAGACACTTTCTCATCTGTGAATTTTTGAACTGCTCGCAACAGAATTATTTCAGTGGTAATTGAGGAAAAAAAACTTGGCACATTGAACACACATATTCTGTATATTTATTTTAATAATGTATTCAGACTATATACGTATATTACCTTATATTATACATATGTACTATTAGTGTCATAATAACTTGCTGGGCAGAAGGACACTTGACTTTCTGAATATGCTGCTGAAAAAAGAGTCACAACGTTTACCAAAAAGAAACAGAAACGATTTTTTAAAAAAAACTAAAAACAACCTTGGCACTTATTTAAGTCACCTGGTGTGGAGTTAGTGAGGTTGTGCCTTTTTTTTCTTTCCTTATTAAAAATGTAAAATGTAATTAATGTGTAATTCTATTTAATTAAATAATATTAACACAAATGTGAAATGGTTCAAAGTAACTACATCCCTGTTGTTTGGGGGTGGGGGGTCAGATGAAAAGTGAACTCACCCTGGTTCCCCGGGTCTGACAGGATACCTCTCAATAGGAACAGTAACAGACAAGTTGTACCACCGGGGGGCATCATTGAGTCACACACACAGGTGCGCTCCGAACTACAGCGCAGCACAGACTCCGGCACGGATCCTAGAAACCTGCAGTAAAGGAGGTTTCATGTAAGACAATCTCCAGACAAAGTATCCAGACTGGGGGGTCGTTTAAGGAAACGTCTTCCTTGAGTTAGCCAGGAATCCAGTCCCTCTCCATGTGAGAACAGGAAGAGACCGGCGGGAGAACCAAACAGCCGTGACCGGACAGGTGACCGACAGTGAAAGAGTTCCGGAGCCAAGTTCCAGAGTGAGAGCTGTGAAGAGTGTCAATAATTAACCAGTGATGTTTGAATGTCGCAAATGGGGAAAAAACAGATGACGGTCGACATCCTGCCTCCCACTGGGGGTGGACATCACTGCGCCTCTCCCCTTCTCTCCCCCTCTCTCTCTCTCTCTCTCGCTCGCTCTCTCTCCCTTAATGTCCGTCTCTTCTCCCACTTCTCTCTTTTCCTCTCGCTCTCTCTCTCCCCCGTCTCTCTCTCCTGTTTTCTCTCTCCTCTCCAGACAGATTCATGAGCCAGTGTTGGTTCATATTGCAGTGCTGTACAAAAACTATAAAGGGAACTGGTGCACAATATAAAAATGATCCCCCCTGCCCCCCCACCACCACCACATTAACAATGTAAAAATAAAGAACTGAGTAAAGAAGATGCTACAGATGTAATGCTCTGTTGCACATAACTATATATATATATATAATGTACACACCTATATTAATATATACACACAATATATACAAATACTGTGGAGTTACTGCATTTATCACAATAAATATAATGAGGCTACAATTTGACAGGAAATGTGTCCGACTAATATTTGAATAATTTGAAAAAACATCTGTCCAGACACGTCACACACAAACAGTACTGGACTGTGATTGTCATGTGACGCCAGCATCAGTACTTTGTCACATGGGTACTACGCACCGCCCAGGCCCTGCCAAAAACTACAAAGTATCTGTGTGTACTCTGGTCCGAGGTGTGGATGGACTGACGCTGGTGAGAATTTAAATCTGTTATTACAGCTGTTTATAACGGCTAATTGGAGGAAATGTGGCTGCAGTGTGGGTGGAGATAAGGCTGGTGGAGGAGAGGAAATGATGTGGAGCTTCAGTGTGTGCTATAGGTTCTGCCCCAGATTAGATAATGTTGTAGGAACAGCAGTGTGTCTGGGGCAGTTCCTATTAGTGGTGGCAGGGGAGGGGAGTAAGGAGACAGATAGAAATGACTTATTATTATGGGCCATGGTGGGGTGAAGGCACACACACACACACACACACACACACACACACTCACAGACAGCAGTGTTCTGTGGATGAACTTCTTCGTTCACAGCAGCTTCTTCCTGAACACCTCAGAGTGAAAGGACATTTTTAATTTTCTCATTATTTGTCCCTCCCTGGTGCGTTCACTGCCCAGTCGTCTAATGTCTCTTCAGTCTTCAGATCAAAGCTGAGCTGCAGGACTGGGACAAAGTACTTTTATTCATAAAGTACTCCATAGACTGATGTCAATCCATCTGCTCCTGCCGAGTCGGCACTTTCCCTCCTTTACCTCTCCATTTGCCTCAGTGTGTGTGTGTGTCCATATGTCTGTGTGTGTGTGTAATTGCAGCGGTGAAGTCAGGTGACCAGCTGCCACACATCTCCATCAACCTCCATCAAACTTGAGTTCCTGCAGCAAAACTTCAAAGGTTTATTAAAAAAAACTGTCTCTGAGACTTTTAACTTTTTTCCCCCTAAAATCCACTTTGCAAAAACTCACATCTGAGCTGTTATTTGTTAATTTTGTTGGAATTAATTTTACAGTTTTAAACATTCACTGAAGCCAAAAATCACCTGGTAAGAAGGTAAAGTATTCAGGTTAAGCACCAGCTGTAGAATTTTAATTATTTTTCTTAACAATGTCAAATTTATGGCATAAATTACATGATTTCTTATATTTTAATTAAATTCAGAACATTTCTTCTCAGTGGAAACAGGAGTGTTTCCCAAAACTTTAAGGCTGCACTCACACTATGCCTGTTGTACCAGTGAATGGAGACTGTTGGGGGGTGGGGGGGGGGGGCTCAGGGGGGGGGTCAATGGA
>NC_024311.1:7071352-7113138 GCF_000523025.1 Cynoglossus semilaevis | reverse complement strand
CACACACACACACACACACACACACACACACTCACAGACAGCAGTGTTCTGTGGATGAACTTCTTCGTTCACAGCAGCTTCTTCCTGAACACCTCAGAGTGAAAGGACATTTTTAATTTTCTCATTATTTGTCCCTCCCTGGTGCGTTCACTGCCCAGTCGTCTAATGTCTCTTCAGTCTTCAGATCAAAGCTGAGCTGCAGGACTGGGACAAAGTACTTTTATTCATAAAGTACTCCATAGACTGATGTCAATCCATCTGCTCCTGCCGAGTCGGCACTTTCCCTCCTTTACCTCTCCATTTGCCTCAGTGTGTGTGTGTGTCCATATGTCTGTGTGTGTGTGTAATTGCAGCGGTGAAGTCAGGTGACCAGCTGCCACACATCTCCATCAACCTCCATCAAACTTGAGTTCCTGCAGCAAAACTTCAAAGGTTTATTAAAAAAAACTGTCTCTGAGACTTTTAACTTTTTTCCCCCTAAAATCCACTTTGCAAAAACTCACATCTGAGCTGTTATTTGTTAATTTTGTTGGAATTAATTTTACAGTTTTAAACATTCACTGAAGCCAAAAATCACCTGGTAAGAAGTTAAAGTATTCAGGCTAAGCACCAGCTGTAGAATTTTAATTATTTTTCTTAACAATGTCAAATTTATGGCATACATTACATGATTTCTTATATTTTAATTAAATTCAGAACATTTCTTCTCAGTGGAAACAGGAGTGTTTCCCAAAACTTTAAGGCTGCACTCACACTATGCCTGTTGTACCAGTGACAGGAGACTGTTGGGGGGGGGGGGGGGGGGGGGGTGACTAAGGGGTGGGTTAAATGAAAGTCATTCATTTAATTTTATTATTACTTTTTATTTTATGGTCCAATGAGTCTTAAACAGGCCACTGCAATCTCTGTTATTAACAGACAACACTGAAACAGTATTTCAGCACAACGGACAGCGACACTTGGTCAACCACTGCTGACCCTGCTGGTTTAGTTGGTTTAAAAAGTTAAGGTTGTCCAAATATTTTCTTGTTTCAACTTCTTTGTTTCAGATTTTGAGCTAATGCAACAAAGCAAGGCTCAAGGTTCTAGGTTCATAGAGAAATGATCACTGATCAACAAAATGTCCTGACTGTCATATTATCACAAACCAACAAAAACTGTAGCAAAGTGGGAACTGTTATTGAGGACGGGGAGGACGGGGACGGGGACGGGGCGGGGGGTCATGTTAAATCAACCTGATCTGTATTTATGTTTGCAGCTGGTTGTACAGTATATATCAGTGTATAACTGATCAGAGCTTCATGAGCAGCTCTCCTCCTCCACCCTGCTGCAGGAGTCCACAGTCAGTGGAGGCTGACGCAAGCAGGAGGTTTGGACAAGAAAGGCAGAGAGTATGGAAATGAGAGGGTGATATCTCTGTCTCTGACGCCTCCTTCAGCTAGGCCACATGGAGGAGACACGGTTTTCAGGCTGCGTTTTTTTTTTTTACACCTTCAAATACTACAGTACACTGTGTAGATGAATCTGTATTCATCTACACAGTGTACTGTATCTTTTCATCAGACAGTTGAGGTGTCAGTCCTTCACATTTACTCACTCCGAGTCACCACGTACTTTATTTTGAAGGTTGTTGAACTGAAGAGAGAGTCAAAAATAACCAGGCAACTATTCATGACGTTGTATCAGTACAGTGGACAGAGATACGAGCTCCTCCAAGTCTGCAACTATTGCAAGATTTTGCTCCTGATACGAGGAAACATCTAGTTACGAGTGATCAACCAGCTCCATTTTTCCACCGAAAATTTGAAAATCTTTATATAACCCTGCTCCCACCTTAGTGGCCCTGACACTCTGTGGCGCTGTCTCCCTCACTGTCCCTCACTGGGTTATTTTACCAATTTTTATAGCAATATATAAAATGTTTTCTTAATTCTTATGTCTATGTCTATGTTTTTGATGTTTAAATGGGGGGTTCATTTAATTAATTAATAGTATATTTCTGGGAGGTGGAATAAATTCATTGGTTTTTAATAAGGGTTCATTTAAAATGTAATACGAGTGTGACATACGAGTGCTGTTGTAAAACTCGTATCTCTGGGATCCACTGTTTATCGTATCGTAGCCCTGTATCCTCATATACATGGTATCACCAAGAAACATTTCTAAATACGACAAGAACTTTTATAACTATTATTATAACTAGAAGAGCCACAGCACGTAATCTCTCTCTCTCTCTCTCTCAGTCTTTTCATCATCTCACTCTCATTCTCTCCACTCCTTCTCTCTCACCAACTCTGAATATTTCATGATTTGGTGGCACAGCACTGAGGTGAGGAGCCTTCCTCTGTCTGGAGCTGGCACAGCACAAATATTTACTCTCCGAGTCGAGTCGAGCTGAATGTTGAAGAGAAGTGTGTGTGTAAGTGTGTGTGTGTGTCTTACAACAGTGATTACATGTGACAGAGGCCCCGGGGGGGCAAAGGACGGTCTTGGGTTTCATCCTACTTTGATGTCACGGCCCAATGGGATCACTAGCTGTAGACTAACAGTCAAATGGACGGACGTGGGGACACAGGAGGTGAAGTGGAGCTGAACAGAGAGTGAACGATGTCACTGTGACAGCACTTGGACAAATGTCTGTTCTGTTTGGGCTGGTGAGAATGGAGCTGAATTGGAGGTCTGGAGGAACATGAAAAGACGATTAAGGGCTCACGTGAATCTTTGAGGCTCCGGCCTGACAGCCAGCATTTAGTGAAGGAGGGAGTGGAGGAAAGAGCAGAGTCTGAAGAAAAGAAAGAAAAAAAAGAGGAGGAGGAGGAGGAGGGCAATAAATTACTTCACATTATTCGCACAGTCTGGTGAGAACACAGTGTAAAACCCAGACTGGAGCAACTGCCTTGTTAATCTCAATTTGGAGAGCGAGCAGAAATCATGATTCATTTCTCCTCTCGTTCATCCATCATTCAGTTAGAAACGTTGACCTCCCAGTACACTGAATTTTTCAAAGCTCAAGGAAAAAAACCCTACGTTTCCACTGTGAAAATTCACTTGTGATTAAACTCAAAAGTCCAAAAAGTCAAAAAGTCCTTAACAGTAAAAAACATCAATGAAGACTCAATCATTTCTTTATCTGAACCACAGAGAAAAAACTAACTTTCTTTCCTTTGTTTAATTAGAATATAAGTTTAGTAATTACAGTCAATCGTGTGCTGTAGTGTAGTGGTTATCACACCTGCCTTACACAGGGAAGGTCCTGGATTTGAGCCCCGGTGGATTTATGTGCAGTATTTAATCTTCTTCATATAAGTCGTTTTGGATAAAAGGGTCGGCAAAATGCTTAAATGTCTAAATAAAACAAATCTACAAAAAGGGGGCGCTGCAGAGTACACTCAGGAACCATTGCCTTCTGATCTCCATTATCTACATTTTTACCTTTACCTGGCATCATTTCCTCTGACTCCAGCTGTGCAGCGACTTGATGGATCAAGGAAATGAAATGATTGACAAGGACAAGGAGAAGGAGAGAAGAAAAGAAAGCTGTACAGAGAGGAGAGGAGGATACAGAGGAGGACGGAGAAAGAGTCATCTACAGAGAGAACAGCCACCCTTCTGCCTCCCACCGTGTCACCCACTTCACAATAAGTGCCGCGCTGCCTCAGTGTCACCTTCGGTGTGTCTCCTAAACCCCTTGAAACCAGGCCGGCGTTACACTTGTCCAGTCAGCACGGTGACAACTGACTCATGCTAATTGGAGAAGCACCTGCAGTGGACATGTTCTCACAGAGAACCGATGCTGCACAAATTAGAACAGGTGATGGTGTGACTGTGGCTCAATCGTGGCACCGAGCAGTTGATGTGTCTTTCAATTAACTTTGAATGAAACGTTTCTCATCCAGTAGGTCGGGACCCCGAGTCGGTACAACTGTACGACTGGGTCTGTCTGTGGTTTTTATTATTTACTGCTGGTCTGCCTCTGTATCTGTCCACACTGCAGCACTGTTTGTAGAAAGGATGACATTTTCCCAGGGTGCCCAGCGTTACCCATTCTAATATACTAGCTCATGTCATCCATCATATTGATCTTATTTACACGACAGCGTGTCAAGTCCATCTTTACACACTCAGGTGTTTACACGTCGCCTCTGTGCTGCCAGCGTCGTCTCTGAGGGCAGTGAAGAAGTTCAACGTACGGTGCAAATTATTGCTCAGTTATTAGGTGTTCTACGGTCATTAAAAACAAAACACATAAAGAGGAGCTGTGCGCCCAACGTCAACAAACAGGAAATGCAATTATAATCAAGCACTTGAACAGTTCGATCCCCTGTGGCAGGAGTCGCAAACTCTAAATGAACGCTGCTGCAGCTGCCGTTTCATTGGAGGGACATATTAGTGCTTTACAGTCAATATAAAAAACAATAGAACCAAAAACATTGTCTAATGTTATAGAGCAAACAGCTAGTGTACCCTCCCATTCTTAAAGTAAATAACCAACTAAACATTTAAATAAATTAAGAGAAAAACTTTGGATTATTATTGTCCTCTTAATAAATTTGATGTGTTTCGCAGGCCTCAAAGTCCCCGGGCCATGAGTTTGTCCCTTCTGTATGGACTTTTCACATTCTCTCTTCACACAGTCCAAAACTGCTCAGTCTAAATTGATCTGTCCTGGATATACCCCACCGTTGACCAATGCCTATCTGGATCGACCCTTCAACCCAAGGTGTTGATGGTGTACATATTCAAGGCTGTCCGTTTTATCAGTGCTGATAAACGTTGGTGTGTGTGAAGGAAGCTGTGAGATGACTTCCTGTATAACTTTAGGGATGCACAAACTCCACCACGGCTGCCTGAGTATGAATTATAAATACAGAAGTACTTAAGTGCTGACATAAACTGTGATGAATTGTCTATTGAATATCCCATTTGCAGCCTTTAAAAGTCACTAGAAGGACTCCTATGTTCCTAAAATACCTGTGAAAACGGTTTTAATTTAACGGAGTGTAACCCATTTTAATAACGTCCTCTGTAAGGGTTTCATAACCTTAAAACTCCAACATAGTGGTACAAAAAAACCCAACAGTTATATCCTCCCCTGCTTCACTGGCTTTGTCTGATTTCTATTCATTTTTCCTCCTTTGGGAAGAGAATCTATTATCTGTGCTTTTCCTCCAGTCTGCAAGCATCGACTCGGACAAGGTTTAAAGTTTAAAAGAAGTAAAGTCAAAGTAAAATCAAGAGAACTCTGGGAAGGAACGTTTGATTTTCACCCAGTTTGATGGAAGTGGTTCCCGTCGTCTTGTACTTTAGTGTTTTAAGGAATTTTTGTTCGCTAAATAAATAAATATTAAATACCAAAACCGTGTCCTACCTTTAGATTAACTGCTGACGGTTGGTGTCGCTGCAAAACCTTTAAACCGCGGTGTCCATTCATTTCTTCACTTCCGGCTGAAGTTCCAGGTAGTAACTTGAAGTATAGTTCCCGGGCCTCTCTGTTGATAATTCGTCTTAAACCCAGCGCCACCAAGTGGAGACGAGCCAGTGTTTCCCGAAAAAACAGAAACATTGTTAAAAAAAACATGGGTGACCGCAAAATCCCATACGACTGACGACTGGGTTAAATTTTCAGATGCTAATGCTAGCGACAAGTGTGTAGTAGCTGTTGTTGGCGCCGACCGTAAAGGATGCGCGCAACTTCACCCGATGACGACATCTACGCAGACCCAGGCATTGGTCAAAGTGCTGACCAATCACAGCGTAGGACCAGCAAGTTTGGTTGATTTCGAGCTTGGGTTTTGTTTGGGTTGTCGGTGCAGCTCTGAGTAATCAGTAGTGTTGTAGTTATTAGTTTGTTCCCTTCAAGAAAAATATTCGCAGCATTTTTACCTTAATAGTATATAAATCTGAAGATGTACTTCATGTCTTTTAATCTAACCTGTACGTTAAAGTACACAACAGAGAACCACTTGCTTTATGATACACTGTCACATAAACCCGTTTTCATTAACCACAGTAGTAAAATGTAGTAAATGTGAATCTGAGTGGATATTAATGACAAACATAAAACTAATTTGTTTAATTAGTTATTTCACTGTCATGTACATCTGCTGTAAATACTCTGTATCAGTGAACTGTATTTGATAAATCAGCCCAAGACATCAATAATTCATCATTACTTAGTTACACTGAGAGCTGCTCTTGGCCAACACTCTCTTTTCTTTTTTGCAGTTAACAGAAAAGAGTGATGTGTGTGGTGATCATTTAAAGACAACACGTACATTAGGGTTGTACTAAATCCAGAAATATGCACTGGCTCAAAGAAAAAAGTGCTGTCGATGAGCTTACAGTTATCAAAGGGTGTTGAATTAATACCCTTAAGATGACATAAAGTACATCACAATGTCCTTTAGTTTAGTTTCCATGTTCTACTGTGTGTAATACATTTATTACATGTATAATATATGTATTATGTATATATACAGTATGTGTGCAAATATATAAATACATACATATATTATATACTGTATATATTACATACAGTAGAATATGGAAACTAAACTGTTTACTTCAAATATATATGGAGTGAACGGTTTAATCCACATCTGCATGTTTTTGAACAAAGTAGAACATGGAAACTCGGAACAGAAAACCCATAAGTTCAGTACTGTTCTTGTTCATGTTCTTAGTACAAAGTACTACTAAGAGTGTTGTAGAATACCAACTACCAGTCTGAATTTAACTGATTTCTCACTTTCTGGTTGTGTTTGCACCCTTACATCGACTGCACCTCCTCCCTCCTCCCCCCTGCTTCCTTATTGTCAATGACTGGTGTGTTAATGATTACATCTGGCTGTGGCACAAATTAATTCCTGCCTCTCTGGCAAAAAGCTGTTCTCCACCTGATTATGCAAAGCAGGCCTACATACTCGGCTTTTGAAGTGGAGGGGGAAGCTGTTTAGAGATTCACCCCTGGAGGAAACTCTGCAGCAGGGGGAACATCAATAAAACTGAGTTCACACAAAGGTCAGCAACCTGGCAAACTAGCGCCGCGGTCATACAACTCACCGCATTTCAGAAGTGTTAGAGCGGGGCTGTTTGTGTAATGATGCACATACTTCAGACTGGGAGTGGAGCAAAAGTAGGACAGACGGTAAAAATAGCCAAATAAATGCAACCGATTAGAAGAGTTTCCATGGCCAGGCGGAGATGTTGACTCTTTCAGTGTTCCTATTTCAGCAGTCAAAGCTGTGATGGTACGTTGGACAGGCTCACTCAGAGACCTCTGACTTCTTTATTTGCAAGACGGAACGGTGAATTTATTTTGTACTTATTTAGTCTGTTATGACCATAAAGTTCATTATGAAAAACCAAATGGATGAGATGGTGTGCCTTACTGTCTCCAGTTCCTTCCAAACTACTGTGTTTCTGCTCTGAGCTATCACAGTCAGACTGTCTCTCCACTGCTTCCGCTCCTCTCTCAGGCATGACGGTATAGGTAATGAGCCTCTAAAAGAGACGCCACGGTTCATCAGTCATGCTGGACAGACCCAGGTATGATGAAGCATTCATTCCACAGGAACTTTAGGCTGTAATAAAGCTGAAATAGATCACATTTATGTTCATCATTAGTGTGAGACGCAATTAAAATGTTTAAAAAAGTGGCTTTGGGAATAATTAACTGCAATTCTTCACATTTCTGTCAATAGCAACATTTGATGTAAACAAAGGCAAAAAAGTTCATATTTATCTGTCTGCTCCATTCACAGTTAGAACAAACTCACAGTACAACTACGACTATTACATATTCAACATTAGTACCAGGACTGTTGTAGCTAACGTTAGCTCTGGTGTCTATGCTCACAGAAACATGTTTCATGATGAGTTGATACCATACACTTGGGAATGAAACATTCGGCTGAAGTGTGTGCTTTTGTTTTAAAGCTCACTTTCTGTTGAAAGGGCAGAAAGTTTAATCTTTAATTTTTTAAATAATTTTTCTTTACTTTATCCCTTGTTTAATTGATATATATGTTCTAATGTGATAACAGTGTACGTTTGAAAATTATACATACATATTTCTGAGCAGAAATAGTCTCTTAATGAAGCAGAGCAAAAAACTGTAAATATTATCCTGCTTGGTGTCCTCACTGTGGTTAGGGTTGAGCTCTCTCTCTGTCTCTCGCTCATACACACTCTCTCACACACACACTGCACACCACCTTGTTACCCACAGAGCTGTGACACCTACAGTATATATCACTGCCTTCCAGTTCATTGCATATTTATTGAAACTCAACCTAAAGAAGTATCAGTGACAATACTCTGTATCTGCAATCACACAAATGAAAACAATCCTATTGGTTTGTATAAATGGTACCAGTACCGACCCCAGTACCAGCTGTTTATCGCAGCAGTCTTGAATCCTCCTGTCGTACATCAGTCTTCTGTTAAACTTGAATTGTCTCCCTCAGCCTCAGGCGACTGAACTCCCCCACCTTGACTTTCTCTCCTCTCTGAACATCCTCACCCCTTCATCACCTCCCCCTCATTCACACACTAACACAGAGTCTCATTTCACATGACTTTCATTCCTCCTCTCCCCAGTGCCATCTCCAGGTTCCATGTCCTCATGCTCCTACACTCATCACAGATTAAAATGTCATCTCCCACCGTCGTGCTCCACAGCGCCTCCTGTCTAACCTCATGTGTCAACCTGTCTATAGGTACCGAAAACAAGGAGGGGCTGGGGGCTGATCCCTGAACTCATCTGCCACTCTGACTGCACGTCTTCCCTGTCCTTGTGCCCGTCCTGCACCAAGTTGTGCACCGTCAGTCCTGACTCACTCTTACAGAACAACAGTTCTTATTTTGGTTTGCTTTCTCCCTGAAACACAAAGTTAAAAAAAAACATTTTGACTTTCCCTGTACTTTTCTACACTAAAGGAAAATGTCCTTAATTTATATGCAATTCTTTTCGGGAGAATTTCCGCAGAGAAATTCTGACTTCACTCACATCACAACAGACAGTGTAATTCATGATTCTAAACAGCAGGAGGATCAGTGTCCCCTCAGTATCTGTCACACTGGGCTACACACCAGCACCAGTCCCCGTCCCTTTATCTTGATGACACTGACTAGACTATGATCCACTAGGGAACACCGGTGGGACGACTGAGTTGACTAAGTTGTCTCTTTAGATTCAGTTCATTCAAAGTGAAAGCTGGCAGAGGGAGCAGCAGAGATGAAGAGCCGTGTGGAGGAACTGTGAACATTCATCATTGTTACTGCTCTCACATTTCATGGTCGTTAAACTGATGTCTCCAACAGAAACATTAGCCTGCTGTTACACTAACAATTACATGACTATTATTACAACTTCACATTGAAAATACTTCATCTATTACAGCTGGACTGATGACAGAGAACACAGCATCATAACAGCAAAACAAATAATGGCATTGTCCTCTTAAACCTAAGATCAGGTGTGACATCTTTTTCTTCAACAGTGCAGCTCGCTAGAGAAACCAGGCTTCTGTTCAATGGCCATGGTGTTTAAAACTAACTGAGGCAAAAACACCCACCACTCTACCCCAGTGCGGCCTGTTAAAAAAACAACATAGCCCAAATTTGTTTTCCTTCGTGGCAGTGAAATTGAAGATTTAAAAAGGTACTGCAATATTGACTGAAGTCAAGTGGTGATCAAATTTTAATGAGTAAAAGCCCATTTGCTGCCTCATACATGCAAGATGAAAATCATTGACGTTTCTCATATTTTCAAGTTTCTCTGCTACTTTTAGACATTCAGATGCTTTTTAAAAAGGGTGCTTTTAGAAGGAACTTTGAATACTGGAACTGAGGCTGTTGACCAGTAGGTGGACTTGGTTGTTTTTGACCAAAAGTTCAAAGGTGCGATTACTAGGACGACTGGTCAACTTGTCATTAAGTCCAAAGATTAAAGTGACTTCATTAAAAACATTAGCGATAGCAGCATTTGGCCGTTCAGGACGGATAAACCAATCCAAACAAAATGTCACAAAAACCTGTGCCTGTGCCTGCTAAATGACCTGGTGGGTCAATGGTCACACCAAAGGTTTGGGTCCTTTTCAAAAACTGTCATTTGAATTTAGTCCTTATTACTGATTTAAATGTGACAGTCCTGGTTATCAGTATAAATGCTAATACTACACTTTGTTTAAAGTCTACCAGGTATGCTTAGTTAAGTACCAAACTGAAGTAGTATGAATACAATGTAGTACTTTAAGTCTGAAAAACCCAAACACGCTCAAAAGACAATGTTTCATTTTTCAAACATCATTTTATGCAACGCTACCTTCTTCTTCTAATCCGAGACAAAAACATCGGTCCCCAGGTTTTGCCCGGTTGAGGAACAACCAGGATCCCCAGTCTGTGGTCAGCATGTTTCTTCATCGGCTTTGGACGATTGTGGGAGGGGTCTCCATTTGTGTAAGAACTGGGGGCAAAAGCAAACTGTTGAGAGAAAGGAACAGCGATTTCCTCCCACAGGTCTTCAGGTTCAGCCTCAGGACACGCCCTCAGAACCGTCTCCACCACGTCATGGTTTTCAGCTCTGGACAGTGTGCAAGTGGAGTAGACTACGAGTCCTCCTGGCCGCTCCACGGCAACCCTGTTCCTGCACATATATTCATATGTCACAAATAATTCATTTTGGTTTGTTTATTTTTAATATTCTTACTTTATCTGAACCAAAATTAAGTAAACATAATTTCTTTCGTATTTGTTTGACAATGCCTATGCTATGAACTGGACTTACTTCAGCAGCTGAGCCTGGAGTGCAGGTAGCCTGGCCTTTTCCTTCAGTCTTTGCTCCCCCTGCGGGCTGCTGCAAGAATACAGCCAGCTCCTGTCATTGGAACACGGGGCATCGACTAAAACCTTGCAAAAGAGAAATGTATTTATTTAATCAAATAACATTTTGACATCGTGGAAAAAAGGCTAAATATAAGGCTGTATGTATGTGTGTGTGTATATATATATATATATATATTCATTGATTTCAGTTTCATTAGTTTGATTTTTGAAATGATTCTATTGAACCACAATTCAAAATCAGTGTCAGTGGTTTCTCCTCCACATCCATCCACAGTTTCCATCAACAGGTTCATTCTTTGCTCACCTTGTCGTACGTTACCGCTTCATTCTGCCCAGCACATCGTCCGTCCCTGGAAGACACAATGACTCTGCTCCTGAGTGCGTGGGGCAGAAAGGACTCCAGAGTTTTGACCAGCCAGTCCCGTCTGTGAGGATCTGGCTCGTTACAACACAGAAGAGCTGAGACCGAAATGTTCACATTGTTTATTTTCAAGTTGTCGCTGCTCACTACAGATGTCATCACTGGTCGTTCATGACACTCACCTGGGGTGGCACACTGCATTATGGCCACTGCTTTGCCCCCAGGAGCAGAGCAAAGATCCAGAACTTTCTCCCCATCACAGACTTGTAAAGCCAGCACAGGGAGGAGGGAGGAGGCGTTCAGGAGGTAGTACTGCTTTATTTGACCTGCTCTGTGAGGCTGGGAGGGAAATCGCAGTGGGTGGGGGTGGGTATAACACTGGAGTGAAGGCTGGGGCAAACTGTGTAACCGCTCTAACTGAAGGTCCTCACTTTGAGAGCAGGGGGTGCTGTCACACTGGGGATGAGTGTCGTTGTCATCATCAGGGGGGCAATCGAAGACGTTTGATAACAAAGGGTTGTTTCCTGTCAGAATGGAATCATGGAGCAGCGCAGGGGCATTTGATTGTGGCAGGATCCTGGAAAACCCCTGTGACAGGAGAGTCTGTGTGACACCGGTCACAGAAGTAAAACGATTCAGCATGACCCCATGCTGCCAGGACTGAGGCTTTAGAAGCACAGACCTGTGGAAGAGAAGAACAACCTATATAACAAAAGTCCAAAGGCAACAAGTCGGGAATCTGAAAGTTGTGTTAATACGACGTTACCTGATAGACGGCCACAAACTTTCAAGTTCCTGACTGTACTGCTGGTTGAAGAGGTCCAGTACTGGTTGACATGGAGATCGTTGAGGTTTCTGTTTTTCAGTTACCTAGTACAGACAAAGGAGTATTTAAGAAAAATCAGTTAAAAGTCAATAGACAACATGTCATTAAGGAAGTTGTGTCCTAGTTATGTCATTGTCCAGATCAACAAAGATTTATGAAATTATATTTTGAATCTATAACAAAACAGAATTTATTGAAAATGGTTGCCAAACTTTTTCTGCACTCCCCCACTGTAGAAAGAACATTTATTTAAAACATTGTAATTCATACAAAACATTTGTAACAAAATTATAAATCACGCTGCCCATTTTTGTATCAACGACATTACCGGGATAATCAAAGTTTTTCTAACTTCATAGTTAGCAAAGTTTTTCTAATAGAACATTGATCACGTTTTAATGGTTTGTAACCAATAAAGATCACTGTTTGCTGTACCTGCTTCTTGTCGCCCGGACACAGTTGGTCAGGGACAGAGTGACAGGCTGTAGACCAGTTCAACCATAGCGTGCTTTTAGGCTTTAACGTTTGACCAGTGACGTCATTTATCCTCCGTGTTTTGCGGAGCTGGTGAACTCGAAACATTTATTAAAATGATTCCCCGCGTTTACACCCACACGGGTAACAAACAGCAAGACGTTTACATGGCTATAATATGACACAAATATTAGGTTAAACTAGAAACACCGACAGGTCCGTTCTTTAAATATGACCTGCCGGAGAAAAATGGCCGATTCTTTGGTTCCGCCTGGAAACTCGGGTAAGATTTGAAGGTACAATGTATACATAAAATAGAATTTGTTAAAAAATAGTAGCGAATATAATACAAATATACAAACACAACACAAAATATTAAATCAGTACGATTAGCCTAAATAAAATATACGATTTGGACGCAACAGGGGGAGCACTTTTTACAGAAGATTTCTGGGGATGGTTCGAGATCCGCAGTGGTGGGAAGGAGTATGTGACGTCACTTATTGGTACTGGCAATTAATACAATAATTTTACAAAAATCACAATTTCAAACTCAACCACTGAAGGTGAACTTACTCTTACTTTTTATGTGGGGGATGGTGCACTGGAATGATGTCACTTAGATCCAGCCACTGGATACGCTTTCTTTATTGGTTATTTTGATCATTTTTAAATGTATATTTTCATAACTGAGCATGTAGTGTGCTAATATCAGATACTAAACAATAGTGGGTGTTGTGAAGATTTACATTTCTATGATGTGACTGTACACAGAAAGCTATACAGTACACTTCAGACATGTTGTAGTCATGTGTGAGTCAATAGTTGTGTTTTGGTGAACAGCAAGACCATCTGTCATTCACTCCAGTGAAATAACCTTAAATAAAACAACATAAAGTGTCAACACATGGATTGGATTTTTTATTATTATTTCTGTTACCAGTTGTATGTTGTTAACAAAACATTATTATACAATATAATGACAAATCCCTCCGTGGTCGAATCTCTGTTTACCAGCATCTCACAGGACTCACTAACTTGTAAAAAACTACAATCAAAGAATGAGTGTGTTGTCCAACCAAGTTAATTCCCCCTAAAAGGACATGGTTGTGCAGGCTTACATTGCAAAAAGGATTAGAAAAGCAACCATCAGACAGAACAGACCCATAGCTTCAGACAGAGCAAAGCCTAAGATAGCATAAGAGAACAGCTGCTGCTTCAGTGACGGGTTCCTGTTGAGAAACACAGGAGTCAAATGTGACGGCCATTCAGATTTAAAAAAGTGATACGTCATGTTACTTTAACCAACCTGGCATATCCAATAATAAGGCTACCAAACACAGTTCCAATCCCAGCTCCAGATCCAGCCACTCCTACAGTAGCAGCTCCAGCACCAATGAACTTAGCAGCAGTGTCGATGTCACGGCTCACAGCACTGGTCTGGAAACTCCTCACTGCCATCTGCTGATGGGAGGCCATAACGCTCTGTGAGCCCAAGAGGGCAGCAGTCTGAGATACAAACAACGAGGAAAAGGCAACACAGGCTGGTTACTGATATATAACAAAGTCATAACTGTTGTGATGTTCACTAACCACATAATCAAAACATGTTAATCAATACACAAAGTTTTCCCAATTAGGAGAACCATTCCCCTTCAGCTCAAACACATATCCACCACCCCCTGCGCTATAATGGCCCCAGTGTTGCCACTTTAAATAACATGAGGTCTAGGGCAGCAAACTGTGTTCAGTCATTTTGATGCACTTCTAATATCTGTTTGCACTTTAACAATATATTTTATATATACATATAATATTAATTATGTATTTTTGTATTAATAAAAAAATAACCTAATACTTGTGTGTACAAATGATGAATACTTCATTATTAACCTTCTATGTTATTTTAAATTTGGTGGTATTGTTCTACATGCAAAGAAAAAAAAACACACCCCACTCCATTCTCACTGTTTATGTCAGTCAGTTGTTATGTCTTACCTCTGATTTCCTGGCATCTGACACCACTGCTGTGGACAGTGGTCTATACAGTGCACGGGATCCAACACGGATCTGTGTTAAGAACATTACAGTTTGGTTTACACTTTACTGAGACGTGATATTGTCCCATAACTCCTCTAAAACACTGCTTATAATAGCTTTTAAAATATAAGCTATTACAAGACTTTCCCAGAGGAAACGGCACATCTGCTGTTAACACAAGTGTGTCCCAAATATGGGATGAATAACAGTTTAAATAATAATAAGTATTATTAATACACGGAGGTCTTCGTTCAGACATACTCACCACCAGGGAGGGGGTGGAGACGAACTTAGCGCAGGCGAACATCACGACAGGTCGGACACAGGAGCTGCAAGAAACGTCAACAAGACAATTAAGACTTATTTAAACAGGGTGTTCATTTTAAATCAAGTCACAATTTACGTCATACGAGCCTACACAGATTGCAAAGTTAAGAGGAAACGAACACCTAAGGTCAATGGCAGCAATCATAAACCGAGAGAATACAGAAAACAGCCATGCGTTACGTTTGAAGAGCAGAACGACACTGGGCGCACAGTGGCAACAAACTAATCTGAATAACACAATAAAACATGTCACCTGTGGATAAAAACTCAAGGCAGTTTGTTACCGGCTCGTTGTAGAGGTCGAAGACACGAGAGGCATGCACATGCGCAATAACACGTTAAAGTTTGACTTCCGGTTTCCCGTGGCAAAACCGAATGACATCACTATGGATCGCTAGATGTACGTAGATAAAATAAAACATATAAAAATGTATTCCGTATGAGAATTTATTACTGAATGCTTCCTTAATTTTCTTAAATTATTAGATTTATTTGACAAAACTGCGTTCGTTTAATGTCTGTTGTTTTAAAAACGGATATTATGCTGTCATAACGACATGAACATTTTTATGGTCATTATTTTTATTTTGTTTGTTTTTTAAATCGTACATTTACGCTACATTCCACATATGAACATTATTATACCGACTACATTTGTCAAGTATTGTATTGATGTAATAATAATCTATATCATAATACAATGCTTTTAGGATGCCATTGATGATCTTCTCATCTTTCATGATATTTATGATAATTATTATGATAATTTTACGATTTCGTTTTTTTCATTCGTAAATCTGAAAAAAAAAACAAAAAACGGATGCATACGTGCGCACTGTACCGTTAAATCTAGAATTAAATTGTCAAATTTGACGTTCGATCTATAGTCACCAGGGGGCAGCAACACACCGCACTGCTAAACACTAAAAGCCGTTACACTGAACTCGCATTCAAAGAATAAACAGCGTAGGTTAAAGAGAATGGATAGTGGAAATACTAGTTTAAAAATCATATAAAGAGGTTTGTTATGGACATAATTGTAATCATTACTGTATTCAAATTTTATTTTTTAATAAAAAAATATGGTGTCACTTCAGGTGGACTCTGGATTTTGTAAATGAATTCTCCTTAATTTTAAAACACACGTCACGTTAAAAGCAAATAAACCAATGCTACAACGCCACACACTGGCTAGACTGGATACATGCGCTTTTATCTAATCATCTATAAATATAATAACCTTGTGATAAAGATGTGAAGACCATATTCAATAATCCAAGAGCAGCATTAACCTGAACATGAAACTCAACACCGACTTCCTAATTTAGATCAGCATCACGAGGAAGACCTCAGTCACAGCATATCTCAGACGAGCCTTGAAATGATTATTAAATATTTACGGCTCATCTCTCTCTCTTTGAGTGGGCTACCCACTGTGAGGATCAATGCCCGGACACCCACACAGCACTGAGCTGCATTTGGTGAGGCGGAAGGGAGATTCCTCTCCCACTGTCATGCGCCCTCCTCCTCCAGATGATGCGACCGTTACGCACCGCTAAAATAAAGCAGAGACGTGATTCTCCGGGGCGAATCCCAGCTGACGTCACTCACACTCAGACTTAAATACAAGCAGAGCAGCGGCTGTCACCACAGTCAGGCCAAGTCCACAGACAAGCCTTCAAACCAGGGATTATTTGGATCTTGTGCTTTTCTTTTTATCCAGTACCAGGTGAGAACATGAGAACTGTAGATGCGTTGAAATATTTACTTTCATATTTCTGTTAAGATGGGACTTCGTTAATACACAAACTGGTTTGATGTCAGATGTAGTATTTGAGTAGTATTTGTTCAACTCCCGACTCTTTCCTTCAACTCCAGATCCCACATTTACGCACAGCGCGTCAGTCGACAGATCCTTTGGCACAATGACACTGAACAAGGGAGACAAATTGCGGAGCATGGACAAGAGGAGAGCCAGCACACCGTTCCCCACGAATCTGCCCAACCTCCACCGGAGGAGCATGCCCGTGGACGACCGGGATCTCCACACCACGGTGCCATTAACGGGAGGCACCGAGGAGCTGTCCAACCTTCTCCGCTACAACTCCTACTCTCCCAACGAGCAGCACCGCAGGAGCTGCGCTTCCGACTCCTCCGACTCCGTCATTTCAACCGGCAGCGATGCGGAGTCCCAGGTTTACAAGGTGGTTCTCCTCGGGGAGCACGGCGTGGGGAAGTCCAGTCTGGCACGGGTCTTTGGAGGACTGGAGGATTCCGGTCACGACTGTGATGATGCAGGTAGATGATGACTCATCCCACACACACACACACCATGACCACCCCATGTGAGACCACAATGATTTATTTGACAAAAAAAAAGATAACAAAAGTGCAGAGGCAGATTAGATTTAAATGCTTTAAGTGTTAGCCTTGAAATTCAGCAGCATTAACCATAAATGGAAATGCAGTTTAGAATTTCTCTAACAATATCGATACATTTTGCAGTCACATATATACTGATATATACTTCTATCAATCCAGTAAAACCGTGTATTACCGATAACAACACACCAAATTGGACAGAATTATAAATTGGTGGTTTCCAAAGTGAGGGGTGCGTCCCTCTGGTTAGAGAAAAGCCGAGGCGGGGGGGGGGGGGGGGGGGGGTGTCATAAATTACACTATAATATAATATGTTCATTTGTGTAATGGTTGCAGTGGCGCCTGTAATGAACCCTCATAAGGGGGTTTTTGGTTCGATTCTATCTAGTCCTCAATCACAGTTTGGAAGGTCAGGCAGGTCATCTGATAAGGAGACCAGTTCAATGGTGTTTTGAAGCAAAGGCTGTAAAATAGACAATCTGCTGCAGAAAAAAGATGGCCTTAAAGACAAAGTGTGAAAACGCATCAATGGTTTGACCTACTGTTCATCAACCATTTGAATGAAAACAAACTGCCAACATAAAAAAAACAACACCAAAGCCGATCAGTGCACACTGACATGACTGTTCAGATCAGAGACGAAGCTCTCCTGCATCACTGCTCTAATGTACAGTTACTTTCCCTTCACTTCAGGAAACACTTATGACAGACCCATTGTGGTGGATGAGGAGGAGGCATCCATCATGTTGTATGACATCTGGGAACAGGTGAGTCCATACATTATTAACATAGAAGTAGTCCTTCTCCTTTTAAATCCACTCTGGACTGGAGGCTGACTCTTCTTCTTCTTCTTCTTCTCCTGAAGGACAACAGCCAGTGGCTGAAGGAGCAGTGCATGAGGATGGGAGACGCCTACATCATCGTGTATTCAGTGACCGACAAGTCCAGCTTCGAGAAGGCGTCAGAGCTACGCATTCAGCTGCGCCGGGCCAGGCAGTCAGAGAACATTCCCATAATCCTTGTGGGCAACAAGAGTGACCTGGTGCGATCCCGAGAGGTGTCTGTAGACGGTGAGTCCGTGGAATTTACTTTGCATTGAACCGTTAATGTTCTGGGGTTGTGTGGTCTGTCAGACCAACAGAGTTTAAAGTTGAGGTGACATTGATTTTTGATTTAGTGAATCTAACGGAATAATACTAATTTTATTATCATCATTGTCATGATTAATCAAAATCACAATGAATCACGATTATCAAGACACATCAACAACAATATATATATCCATATATATATAGACAGCTGTATATATTACGTTACCTGGTGCATCTTTCCATCAGTTTAGGGTCTTTTGCTGTATAAACACTTCAGAGCAGGATTTTAAACTCCTGGCCTGGGGGCCACATTACAGCCTGCGAACCCCCACATTTGACCCAATGTCTGAATTTAAATAATCTCATTTTGCTATTGTGTTAATTTCTTAAAAATGATCT
Organism: Cynoglossus semilaevis; assembly: GCF_000523025.1. Lineage (NCBI taxonomy): Eukaryota > Metazoa > Chordata > Actinopteri > Pleuronectiformes > Cynoglossidae > Cynoglossus > Cynoglossus semilaevis. Next base: position 7,094,390 of record NC_024311.1, on the reverse strand, counting down.
TCAATAGTTTCTAATTATTAAATTAGCTTAAGTTGATCATTTTAGAATGAGAAAAAAAAGGCTGCCCAATGATGCTATTGTTACTGATGTTGTGTTGATGGGGCAACAGTGGTCCTCAGAGCCCTAACACCCTGTCTCCATGTCCTCCCTGTTACAGAGGGAAGTGCCTGTGCAGTGGTGTTCGACTGCAAGTTCATCGAGACGTCCGCCTCCCTCCACCACAACGTTCAAGCCCTCTTTGAGGGGATCGTCAGACAGATCCGGCTGAGGAAAGACAGCAAGGAGGAGAATGCACGCCGCATGGCCAACTGCAGGCGGAGGGAGAGCATTGGCAAGAAGGCCAAACGATTCCTGGGCCGCATCGTTGCTCGCAAGAACAAGAAGATGGCTTTCAGGCAGAAGTCCAAGTCCTGCCACGACCTGACAGTTCTCTGAAGAAAACCGTGGACAGAACTTTTTCTCCACAAAATTGGCCTCTGAAGACCAGATGCTGTGTGAATGTTTTAACACTCTGAAGGACTGGTAGAGATGCACACCAATATAAATACATATATAAATATATATTTATATTTTCTAGAATCCAAGTGGAGGCAAACATGGTTGATATTATTCCAGTCATATCATGGTAACCGCAGACACTAATTTAATTTTTTTACAACAAACATATTGCTGTTAAAACAATGTGATTAGAATGTATGGAACTGAAAACCATCGACTTGATGTTTGTATTGACTTTCATTCATTTCTCCAGAGCTGGTGGAGACTGATGCTGTATATATATGTATGTATATGACCGACACTGAATATTACACATCTCATTGTACCACACACTCGAGGCACACAGTACACAGTACTACGTCAGCTGGAGGTGAATTTACTTGAAGTGAGGTGTGCAGGTTCACACCTCGGCCAAGTAACTGTGGATTTGTTAATCAAAAACATATATTAAATAACAGTTTTATTTTGTTTCCATAACATTGAATTCATGTTGTGGACTTATGATTAAAGCAATAAGTTCTGTTCTTTCTGTGAATTTTGACATTTCTTGGAAAACTCTTTGTTTACATTGTATTTCTTTTGCAATAAAACTTGAAAAAACAAATTACGACCTGTCTGTGCTTTTTATAGCATCAGTCGAAAACTGTTGTGAAGATGAAAAAAAAACTGTCATTGCATAATTTGCATTTATTTTTAGACCTTTATTCACGAACAAAAGAGGGGAACAGCGTTCATCCTTCCTATTTAATTATGCAACAGTAACGACGTAATTAACTGCGCGTCCAAGTGTCTGAAACCGCTTTTCATTTAACCTGAATCTACTTTATATACTCCCTAGACAGGGGTCCAGGAGTAGGGAATGAGTGAGTGAGTTCAGAATTAAACAAAATGTTTCCTAAAGGAAATGAAGATCAATGAAGATTTTAAATACGTGGCTGAAAAATATAGTGCAAAGTTAGCGTTAATCATCCAATCACGACCAAAATAACATCAAAATTTTAATCACAATTTGTCACAAGCGTTAATCATCCAATCACGACCAAAAAAACATCAAAATGTTAATCACAATTTGTCACAGAATCTGAAATGAATCTGATCCAACAGCCTGTGAAGCCTCAGACAGGGAAGGGTTGCAGCCAATGAAAACGTTTCTAAACAAAGTCAACAGAAAAGAAAAAGATTTTTAAAAAACTATTACAGACAAAGAGACGACAGGAGTTCCTGTTGGAATTTTCATCGATATTTCAGGAAGAGGCCAAAGAGGAATAGCACCAACAACCTTAGAGCCATCAGTAGGGCATAGTGGAGGTACTGTCAAGATTTGGGGCTGCATTTTATAAACTCAATATTGCCTCTTAGCTTGTGCACTTACAATATAACAAAATCCCAAAATATATATATCTAAAAATGAAAAGATAGACTAGGAAATAAACTCAGGTGTGCAGTAAGTACAAAACTCGGAGTAGTAAGTAGTTTTGGACTATTTTAGTCCTCATAAATATTCATCAGATTGTATCAGATGTGGTGGAATGGAACCACACTGGCCATTGGTTTTGGAGAAAGGAAACGAAGTAGTTAGGTATTTGTATTGGTGAGCGTTAACCATTAATCCACAGGAGCAGTACAAGAACGCAAGTTTTCCATTCGATTTAAAATCCTTTCACACCTCCAAGAGAGACGACGCACAATATGTGGACGAGGTAAGAGACGCTCTCAGCTCCTGCTCCATATAATATTTCTTAGCTTTCTTGGTTTGCACTGGATTGTATCACTCGTCTTGAAATGTATTTTTGAGTAATTAACCTCACCTGTACTGATAATTTATTGGACCATTTTAATGGTAAACTACAGTTAACATTTTGTTTATATCACCTGTCCAATACTTTGATAAAAGTTGAACTCCTTTTTCTCTTAAAGATACATAAAAAGGGTAAGAATATAAATTAAAAAACTAAAAAAGTAAATAAAAAACAGATAATTGCACCAGCAACAAAAGCAGCAGTGGCAGTTGTTAAAGTGATAGTCTGCAAGCAGTAAATGGTAAGTATAAAATACTGCACTACAAATAACAAATGTAACAAAGTAGAAAAGTACTGCAGGTATACAACAATTATTCTGTAGGAAAAAAAACAACTACTACTATTTGTGTATGTGAACCACAGCACCTCCAGCTTCATGTACTGGAGTCTGTCACAGGTGAATTAGTAACAGGGCTGAAACGCTGTGATTGTTGTGCCGAGGCCATGTGGTTAACATGCTGTGAACATGGTGTATTTCAGTCGACTGATGGCTGACGGACGAGCTGCTCCACTGCTGAACACTGCTGTCAGGGTAAGAGGACCACATCCAGAAATGCTCAGTAAAGTCTGTTTCATCTGTTCATACCAATGTCCATGAACACACACATACTGTGTTCCACAGCTGCTGCTGCTGCTGGTGCTGCAGACGGTAGCACCCTGCTCTGGGTCAAATGTTAAAATTGGTGTCCCCGAGAACTATGACGGTATCTTCCCCTGGTATCTTGCCAAGGTAAGACATTTTTCTGTCTGGAAAGACTAAATACATTCTGAAACACGTGTCCTTCTTTGTGAAACATACCACATTTAAAAACGTTGTAGTTTTTAAAATGTATTTACTAAACTCAGTAAACACAGTCATAGTTACCAAAAGAATTCTTACACATTCTTACACAGAAAAATTGAAACAAAACATTCGTAACAGAAACCATTTCATCCTCGTTCCCTTCAATCCAGCGTGCCCAAGGCGGGGGGCGGGCTCCCCAGGAGGTTCAGAGCTATTGCAGGAGGGGTGTTTGCAGTAAGGCCAATTGATTTCCAGTTCAATGTCCCACAGTGGGGGAATTGCAATAGGAAAATAAGTAAAATGACTGTATTTTATATACAGTCCACTGTATATAAAATACTGTTTGTTGTTTATTTTGAGGGGGTGAAATGGCCTTATTTACTATCACAGCCATGAGTCTATAGAACCTCATCATTTACCCTCCTGAGTACATTGTACTCAGAATAATTTTTAAAAATCCTGCTGCCATCATTAATATCACTAGACCAGAAGAGTTGACGGCTCCTTTCTGGCTTCACACTCGGCTTCTGCACTCTTCTGTAGTAAAATGTGGTCTTAAAAGTGTGTCAGTCCCTAAGACTGACTGGATGAACAGTCTTTGACTATAGTGTCATTACATGCTGCTCCAAACTGAGTCATAATTTTAGCTTTTTGTTAGAGTCAGTGATATAAGTGCACTTTCCGTGACAGATAAATGATCTGAATGGAAAAGTTGGACAATGAGCTGCTCTTTGTGTTGGAGACTCATTCAAGCTGGTTGGCTTTTGTGGCTTTTGTTCACGAGTTTAACAATTTTTGTAACTGCTTAGAAAATATAAAATAAGAACATTTCAATAGGATAATTAAAGTCTACTATTGTTATAATTGTTATATAAAGCAACAATATTGTTATATAAAACAAATATTTTCAAAGCCATCCCAGAAATCTTTAAAACTAATCATGTGATCACCAACCTATCGAAGTGTGTAGTCTGTCTGAACACGTAATTCAGAATTATTTTTAAAGCTTTAATTTTGAACACAATAGTTACAATTTCTGATCAAAAGTTGAAGCTGGTAACTAGGTTAGTACTGATTTTTCAATCTAACACAAAGGTCTAAATGGATGTTGACGAGAACTCTCTCTTTCGAACAGCTCCACAGTCTGCCCGCTAATTACAGCGACCTGGTGGTAACTGGTGATGACGAGGGCATCTTCGGAGTGGACAGCCACTTCCTGTACGCTCTCAAACCTCTGGACAGAGAGAAACAGCCTTCCTACTCCCTGCAGGTAACATTCTATCAGATCTGAGAGAATTTTACTTTCTCAGCGTCGTCTCTAAACATGTGTTAAATGATGGTGTACACACGTACGATGTCTAAAGACCTGAATGTCCTTCACATCTGATGTAACATCTGTGGGCTGTTCCCAGTGGGCGTCTCTGAAATGTTGCTGATGTGGGTGTGTGTGTGTGTGTGTGTGTGTGTGTGTGTTTCAGGTGTCCTTCAGAACATCCATGCAGCGACAGAGCTTCACCGTTGAAGTGTGCGTCAACGACAAGAACGACAACGTTCCAACGTTCATTGAAGAAAGCATGAGAGGCAGCGTTCAGCTCGGCCTTCTCAAAAGTACGACAACCTGGAGCTGTGATGTCACAGTGGTCACATTTGTCAGCCCTGATATATAATAATAATACACGGCTGACATTGGTTGCATAAAGGAGAACAAAGCAGTTATTATTCAATAAAAATCACCCCCCCCCCCGTCCTGACAGAACATCTGTGGAAAACTACATCTGACTATGTAACAATAATGGAACATCAGCAGTCGCTCAGCCTCAAAACACTATGACTAATGTAATTATGGATTCATTTCCTTATTTTCCCTTCCGTACAGTTGATTCTTCAGAAAGACATGTTAAATATTGTGTGCGTGGCGTACAGTTGATTCTTCAGAAAGACATGTCAAATATTGTGTGCGTGGCGGGGCGGGGGTATATCTGTCTTACAGATACACTGTAGATACAGTACTAACTACATTTCTTTCAATTCCCTGCGTCCCTGTCAGGAATCCCGTTCATGCAGGTAGAGGCCGTGGATCGTGACGATCGTAACACGCCCCACGCCGACCTCAGATTCAGTCTAATGGAGCAGACGCCCAGGATCCCCTCCAGTCAAATGTTCTTCATTGACTCCATCACTGGGGAGGTTTCGCTCACTGATGAAGGTGAGTCTCGACTGTTACTAATGCTACTGTTAATTCGCTACATTAGCACGAGCAACAAACATCTCAAGACATCTCCTCAGGTTTTCACCCTTGAACAGCTACAATATCAGTTTTAAAGAACATTCAGATGAAAAATATAAAAGAACAAAAATAAAAAGTTGGAAATGTGGGAGCGTAAGGATATTTAATGTCAGTTTTTTTTCTTAGCTAAGAATTGAAGCCTAAAAACGCCTTGTAATTTTAACAAAAGAAAAAAATCCCAAAAGCACTTTTATAAGACAGAACACACACACATGCAACCATTAGTTCTGTGTGCCAGTACTATTTCTGTAGCTGTGCCATTTCTCTTTGTAACAACTTGGCAGAAGCTGGATGACTTTCACACCTTCCACTTCCTTCCAGCCAACATCACTGCCAGTTCTCACACTTTTCTACACATTAGTAAGAACTCCAAATGACATCCTCCATTTTCTCTCCTCTTTCCTGTGCAGCTGTTACTACTGTAGAGATAATTACAACATCTATCCTTGGAGTCATTACCCTCAATTTAAAAACATTCTTCCAGGAGCTTCTACCCTGGATCCAGACATGTGCGGCCGTTATAAGCTTTCAGTGATGGTGAGGGACATGGCTGGGAAAGCCAATGCCTTCTTCTCCAGTGGCATTGTTACTGTGGAAGTGACAGGAAACGCTTGGGCATCCCCTGATCCTGTGAGACTACAGGAAAACCTCCCTGGTCCTTACCCTATCCCAATCTCCCAGGTGAGACGGCACAAACCAAACAACCACAGATGTTTGTTTTGTTTTGACTCTGAACCCTGTCACTTGGTCTATGAGGGACCAGCTGCACTGGTTGTCTATACCAGTCCTGTTGTAGCAAACGTTAGTGCTGGTGTCTGTCAATCTGTTTTACATTGAGGAGATATTGTCGACATGGAGAACTTTAGTGATAAGACACCCATCTAGGGATGCAACCATACAGTCAGGTCCACAACCATAACTACCTTTTCAAGCTGACATCAGGTGATAAAGCTCAACAGGCGATGCAGTCAAGTCTCTAATCTTTTTCACCACATCTTTGTGCTGTGATGTCACTCACTGCAAACAGTTTATCTACTTCTAGCAAACACATTTTAAATGCATTACTGTCATGTACTACTATTAGTCAACACTAACATATGACCAAGTCCAAGGCCCGATTTGGTCAATAATCTTATAATAATTTAAAATAATAATATCATCAGTTCCTGTTCCATCTCTTGGATTATATTACAATACATTAAACTATCGATAGCCCAGACTGAGAGAAGTGTTACCACATGCTAGCTGCTGTTTTTAGTGCCTCTGTCATCCTAAGTGACCAAACTTACTGAATTATTGATGCAGTGCAAATGTCATGGATCCTTTTAGGCTAGCTCTTGACTGAATCAACTCCACTGATCCCCCACTCATTCATTACAACCAGAAACCGGAACACCACTGATTCCACACATGAAACCAACTTCCCATGCACAAAAATAAAACACTCTTACGTTAACATACTGTTAAATATATATATATATATATATATATATTATAACATTATCTTTTTATATTACTGTATGATTTTTTTTCTTTTACCTCTGAGACCAGAAAATAGTTCTGTGTGTATGTTTTGAATTTTTTAATTTCCTTCTGTGCCTGTTTTGAGGCTTTCTTTTCATTTACAATTTACTCATAAAAACTGTCAAATACTCAGTGATTCCTCTTATACTCTTACACTAGCAGCATCTCAGTAGCATCATCCACAAAACCACTACTTGTTTAAATATATAAAAAATCCAGTGTAGGAATAACAAACTGCATTGTGCAGTTTCTAAGAATCACTGTGATCACACACTCTACTTCACAATGTCTCCCCCTCCTCCTGTTCTCTCCCACCTCCCCTACACTCACCCCAGCCTCTCATCTCTCCTGTTCTAACAGCCTCTTCCACCCACTGCAAATGTGTGATTTCAAGAGTGTGGGCGCATTTGATTTTATCATTACAATATTTTCAAAACGCATGGCAGCCATGAGTGATCAGTGATAATAATCAGTTCCATTTAAAGACAAGGCAAAACAATATAATACAGATAATGCACCTTTAAAAAGGTCCCTTTCTCTTTGTTTAGTTTTTTTAATTTAAAATGTGTCATGAACCTGAGACATGTGTCTTCTGCTCACGCATGTTGGGCCCAGAGTGACTGATGGAACACTCAGTAGGTGGAGTGATCAACCGCTGTCATGACACATACGGATACAGTCATGTTCAGAGAGCTGCTCTATGGATTTTTCCTCCCCTGCTGTTTCAGATTAATGGAGGATTCGTGTCCACACTCACTCATCTGGAGCGAATGATACACATATTATCTTATCAAATATTGTCAAATTAAAATCCCCCCATCTAAAGATCAAAATCATAGATAAAAAAATATATTGATTATATAAAATAATAATAATTAAGAAAACATTTAATGTTATTGTTTTTAAAAATCGATTTGACAATATGTGTTTCTAACATGGTTGTGTGAAGAGGAACCTGCAGAAGTCTCTCAGGTTGACAAATCCAGTCGATGGCGCTAACATTAACAAAGGAGAGGAAGTGGATGAGTTGTATTTTAACTATTTTAATCATAACTGAGTAACGACAGAAACTCTCTGGCAAATATTTTTAAATATTCACGTTTGGCCCAGATCAACGTCTGTGCCTCCATCCAGACAGCAGTCCACCTATTAGTAACCTTCTGTAATGGGGGCTTTAATCAGTAATACTGGGCTTCTTTGTTCACCGCTGCAGCCTTTATCTTGTGGACTCTGTTAGTGTCATCCATCATGATCTTCAGTTTGACTCCGACGCTGTTTATTCTTAACATGGAGTCTGAAGTTTGAAAGAACACACGAACGCCCTCAAACTCAAAGGACAACAGAAATATCTGAAACAGCGATGGTATCAAAACAGATGACCTCAGACGGCAGGCGTTTGAAGTTTGAGTCGATGTTCTCTAAGTTCTGAGGCCCAGAGGCAGAGCAGCAGGTCCGACTGTGTGAAGTGGACTTTTGTATACAAAAAGAGCTACGTTTGGGCTGCTGTGTGCAAAACATGGGAGGAGCATGTGACAGTGAGATGAGGAGAATCACTTGTTGTGAGTGTGCAGCGACTCTGCTCCTCTCCTTGTTGGGAGCTGTTTGATGGCGACGCAGGCTTCTTTCAGCTCCACTGCACAGGCCTCTGACAGGGGCTTTTAGGCAGAGTGGAAAATCCCCTTCAGCCTGTGTTAGTTTTGGCTTTGCACTGTGTTCCAAATTATTCTCAGAGCATTTGGATGGCTTCTTATCATGTAAACAAACTTTAGCTTAGCTTTGTAGTCACACAGTGGGGGGAAATTATTAGCTCTCTTAGTTAAATTTAGGTCCGTTCAATGTGCTGTTCCACAGATTCTGTGGCAGCCTGTGTCGGCTGAAAAGACGTTTGAATTTTCCCATTTTGGGACAAATAAGGGACTCTTATTTTTTTTGTGTGTGTGTGGTACGTACTTCTAAATGTTTCGATTTTCTGCATCAACTGACACACTGTTAGTGTTAGTTAGTGTCACTCTGGCATGATCAGTGTAATTGTCTGCATCTCCTTCATACAATGACATCAAATGTTTATTTTCATATTTAAATATATATTAATTATTATATTAATACTGTCAATTTTATTTTTGTGTTTGTTATCAAGGTGAAGTGGAGTGGTAGTCAGGCGGTGTACAGTCTGGAGGGAGAATTTCCAGAGATGCTCTTCACCATCAGCAGAGAAGGAGTCATTTATCTCAACGCTCCTCTGGACAGAGAGACTCAGGACCAGGTCTGTGAGACTGAGAACTAAACGTTTGGGTTTTAATGTCTTTGTGCAAAGAGAAGAAATATTCAAAATAAATCCAAATATTGGCACCAAGCTGTTACTGTTACTGAACTACCGACCTCTACTCCATGGATGGGTTAGAGAGCCTCTGGTCTGAGTACTGAACCATCATTCAGTCTGCAGCCTTCACCAGTGACTGGGCTCTTAGAGCACTGCATGTTCTCCAGAGTTACAGAATATTGAACACGTAACTGTCCTCCTCAGCTCCACTCTGTCTATCCTACAATCCATCCATCAGTGCCACGACAGCCCAAGGCTAACCACAACAGAGGAGCAGTTGTTGGAGACTCCAAGTGAACAATTCATGACATAACTTGAAAAATGGTCACAATTAAGAAAGAGCTCAGTGAAAAAAAAGTCCTTGGGATGTCCAGAATATAACATATATTACATATACGTGGGTCATGGAGGGAGGGGTGTTGATGGCTGTCGTCATGGGACTGTTTTTGCAGCTTTAACAAAGAAGCAGGTTAGGTTAGCGCTACATCTGCAGCTAATCACCTCTGTTCAAATGTTCGACTCAAACAGAGGTGATGAAAAATAACTTCCTACATTCATTTTTTAAAATATTGTCATAAATATTTCTGAGTTTCTCTCATGTTTCTATCGTCACGATGTCTCTGGCCTGTCAATATTTCTGAGTTTCTCTCATGTTTCTCATGTCCTTCTAACAGTTCCAGATCAGCATCGTGGTTGAGCGCCCAGATGGCAGAGAGATCGCCAAGCCTGTGGAACTAAGGGTGATGGTGGGCGACACCAATGATAACAGACCCACCTTTCCACAAGCACAATATCACACTGTGGTGAAGGAACTGTCAGCCCGGGGTAAGGACATGTTTCTGATTATACACAGAGAATATGTTTTTAGTAAAACGAGGTCCTTTGTGCACTGACCTCCCCTCTGTAGTTTTGTCGTTTAGACACCAGCCTGAGACTAAACTGTCTTTTACAGTTAACTACAGTCGAATATGTTTTTAGTAAAACGAGGTCCTGTGTGCACTGACCTGCCCTCTGTAGTTAGAGTCTGTCTGTTCCTCAGCCATGAACTAAACTTTGTTCAGTTTTCCAGTGTAGTTAATGAGGGTGTTTTAACCACTTTGCACAATTGATGATCATCACTGTCTGTTTGGTTGTATTGGTTGATTGTACACCTCAATATAACACCCCATGCTCACTTTTCACTTTTTTAATTGTTTGTCGCACCATCACAAAATAAATAATCCCTTTACTGATTTTATTTAAAGATAATCCAACAATGTTTCAAACTTTAGGTCATTCAGACTCTGATACTAACAGAATAAAGTCTGAAAGATGTTTTATTTTGAAAAATGTAATGATCCTTTCAACGATGACGCACTATTACCAGTCCACACGGACAGCTGATACCGGCCGAGCCACGATGGGTGTATATATATTTATTTCAATACATTTCCATACACATATACAGAGTACAGCTACATTTAGACCACGTTTGGATCAAATGAATTAAGTTAGTCTGTGCAGTGAGTTAACTCTACCTTACCTTGTGTTGGGCGTTTCTGAGCAGGTACAGAAATCCTGACAGTGCAGGCAGCAGATAACGACGACCCCAAGACAGACAACGTTCGGATCTTTTACCGCTTGGTTGGGCAGATTCCTGAGAGCCCTCGCGCCCTGTTCAGAGTGGATCGTGACTCAGGGGTCATCTCCGTGCAGGCCGACAGTATGGAAGGCACAGCACCACAGTACACGCTCACCATCACTGCAGAAGACGCCAAAGGTGAAAAAGGATCAATGCAAAAATCTGCCCTCGATTTTCATTTTGATTTGTTTTGCAAATCTAAAAAAAAAAGTATTATTGATTATTTATTTTGTTTACATTGATATTACATTACATTTGTTTCCACTCAGTGATGGACCTTTTAACCAGTGGGCCAACACTGCTGTAGACAAATTCAACATAAGTTGTGCTTTAGCTTCTCTAGCTAGATTATCTCCTAATAATTGGATCAGGGCCCTGAAAAAATGTGAATGAATGAATGATAAAAGTCATGCATTGGTTGAACCATCTGAAAAGATCTTGAGCAGCTTGTTGTTATGCGAGATCACAGAGATGAGAAGCAGAAATACCAAGATTAACACACTTGTAAATAGTTCCCCGTTGCTAAAACAAAGATGTTTACAATATTAACGATCTGCTTCAGTATTTTCACAGATGCTTCATAGTCTATTGGTGTATGTTTCTTAGCAGCTGGTGGTGACACCACATCATGTTGTCTGGATGACTCATGGTGCCAGGGTGTGATGAAGGCAAAATGTTTTTCCCGTTCCCTCATTATTCATATAATGAGTCTAAATCTGAGTCAACAACAGAAACTGTGATGATGTCTCTGGCAGGTTTAAACAGTTCCTGCACAGTGGTGGTGACGGTGCAGGATGAGAACAACAACCCACCAGTCTTCTCCCAACATGAGGTATGGAAGCACACGCACGCAAAGACGCAAACGGCCGTCCGGTAATGGACCAAATAAACAGTTGCAAAGGAAACAGCACAGACCATAATAAGTGACTGTAGCGAATTATCTTTGTAGGACACTGAATGTTGTCACTGTTCCACCTTCATGCTTACAGCAGTTGTACAATTAAATTACCTTTGCCATTCTCAATTCATTTGAATTATGCAAAGTGTCTTAATGAAAACATTACATCCAGTGCTAATAACTCCAGAAACAATATGTAAATACTGTTGTTGTCTTGGCTTTTAGAACTAATAATGCGCAATATCCAACATGAAGGATGCCGAAAATAATTAAAATAATTAATTATACGATAACTAATATGAGAACAATTGCAATGATATCCGAAAATAATTAAAATAATTAATTATATGATAATTAATATGAGAACAATTACAATGATATTACGGTAACTTTTTGCCGGTATTTTATATATTCAAATACTTTCTGATTCTGATAATATCAGTCGGCACATCCTTAAAATGAACCAATAACTGCAGCAAGACAACAGGAAGCACATGTAAAGCTGAAACTAGAAAATGCTAGAACCTTCATTCACACTGCTACAGAATATCACAATCTCCTGCAATCTTTAAAAGGAAACTGCTTTGGCAAACGGCCGGTGCTTTTCAAATCCTCTCAGACTTCACACTGGACTCCAGCATCCCCACATACTGTTCTCCTTCAGTGGCATATTTATCAGATCTTCCCACATCACAGGCCAAGTCATTTCACCTTATGTTTACAAGTTAGAGGGATAAAAAACAGACGTCTCCTTCTGTATAAATGACTTTTCCAGACTTAAGTCATACTGGCTGAGTAACTTGCAAGCTGATCTGAATAACTTCCTGAACTTCCCACGAACAAAATCTAAAAACAAGCAAACACCATATTTATATGAAGCCACAACAAGAACTGTTATTGATGAAACGTAAACAAATAGACAATTACAAAACTGGTTTCACGTCGTTCTACTGAAAAACCACTGCTCATATATTCTCAGCAAAGCCCAGTCAGCATAACATACGTAACGTAATCTTCCAATCACTATCCAGTGCTGTAGGGATGAAGCTTAATGAAGCTGAGCTTGAGTTGAATACCCTTTCTAAAATGTAACCATTTTGCAACCAACTTTAAGAAAATGAAATTTAAATAATGTATTATTTTAAAATGTATTTTGACATTTTAGAGACAAATGTCTCTTAATGTGTTAGAACAATTGACACTGGGTTTTTGTATCACTGTCCGGTAGAATTCAGTAAAAGTACAAGGTGTAACTGACAAAGAAATCCTAAAAAAAAAAACCCCAAAGAAATGCTTTTCCTTGCAATCGTTGCCACTACACCTCTAGCTACATTGTGATCTGCTCCAGCAGGATTTCATCAACACTGTATTCAAAAGCCCAGCATGGAAAAGAGCAGCGGGAGGTCCCTCACTTTGTTGCTGCTGGTGTGATGGAAAAATTCTCTAAAAATAGGCTTTTACAGGAAATCCCATTATTTCCTCCCACACTGTACTGTGAAAGGAAGGTTTGGTGCTATGTGGGAAGGCCATCATGCCAGGATAAAAGCAACAAGTCTCAAGTCCGTCAGACAGTGGGGACGCTGTGAACATGCCAACAGTGATGAAGTGTGGACTGTTCTCACGTCCATATTCCGTCCAGGCGCTCTATTCAGATTCAGATTCAGATTGATCCCCCTGGGGGAAACAGAAACATGTCATGCCTATGCACTGCTGAAATTAGTTATTATTATATTTTGAGGATTTATTTAAGTATTGACTGCTATGACACAAACATGCACATAGACATGTACACACAGCACAAACACAGAGGTGGAAAATGCTCTTGAGCAGGTCACGCCTGAGGAGTGCAGCTTTTTCCATGCTTGTGAAGTCAGTCTATAGGGGGAGATGTGGGAGGTGAGTGGTGACAGGGCTGGGTTCAGAGAGTCAGTGGATGGGCCAGTGAGATCAGAGACCATCGCTGAGCGGCAGATTAAACAGCTGTCTAAACACCTAGCTGTGTGTGTGTGTGTGTGTGTGTGTGTGTGTGAAAGAGGTCACTAAATACAGGGAGGACAAGCAAAGGCCGATGCACACAGTAACGTGTTACCCCTGCCCTACAAATCACTCATATTGTAAACACTGCCTGACTTTACATTTTTATACAAATTAATGTATTTTTTTTACAGTACCAGTATATATATAAATACATAGATAGATAGACAGATAGATAGATAGATACTTTATTGATCCCAAACTGAATCAATAAATCCGTTATATCCATCTTGTTGGAGTAGTACAACTTTTCTGATACTAAAGATCCACATTCTGATTTTTAAATAAACCAAACAAGGGTCACCGACTATATTTGGTGGAGGGCCAGAATTTTCCTGGACAACCGCCGTGGGGGTGGGACACTCGAATAAAATGTAATAAAAATCAAATATTTGTCTTATTTTTGTGTGTCTGTCTCAACAGTACGGACCATTTCACATCCCAGAGGATGCTGCTGTGGGAACCACTGTAACAGCTGTGCTGGCAGGAGATGCAGATGTTCGAGGAGGAGACAGCTGGCAGGTCAACTACCGCCTAGAGTCTGGAAATGAGGAGGACGTCTTTACATTGGTGACAGACAGGCAGACCAATGAGGTCTCACTTGTTCTTTCTAAGGTATGGAGTTCAGTTGTAAAAGTGGAAGAAGTGAATATGGCAGCACTGTGATAAGTGGGTATATCAGACCAATTTGAGCGGGATGTTCATCATTTTCAGGTCATTTTAAGACTTGTCCACCAACCTTCTCCACCAGCTATGATCACCAGCTGGTTTTCCATTTAAATGTTTTGTTCAAAGCAAACATGTTTTTTTTTTTTTTTAAATTAAACTTTTATCATAGGCTGTGAAAATTACTGGCACTTTTGTTTTTTTTCTCCCAAAACTGAAAATACATTTTGAAGGAACTGGATTTCAGTCCTTATACGAGACAAAGAAGCAGGTGGTGACCTGGTGTCAAAGACCTCCTCCAGAACTCACACACTCTGATAGAAACAGAAGAATTTAAACATGATTACCATGAGTGGACATGTCAAGAAGAAAACTTTATATAAATCTTAATTTATAACATACTTTTTCAAATAGGAAAGTCTTTGTCTAAATGTTAGATGTTTTGTCAACCATTCAGATATCTTCCCTGAAGTGAGAAGCTTATTTTTGTTAAATAACAAAGCATCAAAGCTCTTTGGAAACACGATTGGCAATTATTCTTATTCTTTTTCTCAATCTTCCTTAGTGGGAAGTTAACTATTTTTATCTATTGAAAATTCATTGCACAAACTTTAATTGTAAAAAGCCACAAGCTGTCATGGAGTTGACAGACTGTTGCCTCTGGAGACCGTGCGCATGTGCTGCTGATGTTCTGATACACATTAGGTAGTTTGATGCGTCACATCCAGTCACCAGCAGTGAGCATGTAATTTTCAATGCCTGCGTTTCTTCTCCCTGGCAACAGAGCGGCATGATGTCAGACAGAACTGGTTCAATCGTGTCTTGTTTTGAGGGCAGACAATAACAAGAAAAGCTCGGAACATTTGACGCAGACTAAAAAGGGGAAAAAAGTCATGAAGACCTTATTTTAGAAAGCCCCAATATAAACGTTATACGTATGTGTCCTTTTTTTTTTAGGTTTTGGACTTTGAACGTGAAAGCGAATACATCCTGGTACTCAGCGCTCAAAATCCCGTCGCTCTGGTACGTGGTCGATATGGACCTGCATCCACAGCCACCGTCTCTATTTATGTGGATGACGTAAATGAAGGTCCAGTCCTGTCTCAGAGCCATTATGAGGTGACGGTGAGAGAGGGTGAAGAACCCGGAAGGGTAATTGCCACAATTCGAGGCTACGACCCAGACTCTCACCCTATCAGGTAACCTTGAACAGAAATTCAGTAAAAAAAAATAATACATGACATATAACTGTTTACTAACCTAGCAGAAATATACTTATTTATTTTTCTGGACAGATATTCTCTACAAGGGGATACAAAGAAATACTTTTCCATTGGAAAATATTCTGGAGAACTGAAGACCGTGCAGGCCTTGGACAGAGAAGAGAACAGCACGTACACTATGGAAGTCATTGCAGTAGATGGTCGTACGTATGCTTTGTTCTTATAGTTAACAACAGTGAGGATGTTCAATAAAATGTGTACGCTGTGCCGCTGCATAATTATCATAACTTCAAACCACAAATCGTTTCCACCCAGTGGGATCCACACGCTGCTTTTTCCAAAGAAGAGTTTCTGGTCCAAAAACTATGCTGAAGGCATTTTGTTAAATAACTGCATGTTCCGCTACAACCAAAATACGAGAAGAAAACCTTTGCAGTGAGGCTACAGAGAGGTCTACTGTAACAATAGTAATGTGAAAAATGTCTTTTTTTCCTCTTTTTTCAATATAATGCACTAAATCATGAGAAAATTTTGGTCCAAAGTTTGTGTTTTGTTATTTGCAAAAATAACTGTTGTTCTGAAGTTATTTTAGGGGAAGTTCAATACAATAAATGCAATGTGTGTTTCTAATTATGATATAATATCAACCCAATTAATCATGATTATGACTTTTCCCATAATCCAGCAGACCTCATATTCAGCCTAACTTACGGCATATCCTTTTAGGAAACTCATCCTTGTCTGCATCTACTCTGGTGACTGTTCAAATCCTGGACGTGAACGACAACAGCCCAGTGTTGGTTGGAGACTACTCCTGGAAGTATCTGTGCACACCTCGCTGGGAGGACCAGGCTCTAGTGCTGGCCTCACGAGACAGTGATGGGCCACAGCACGGAGGGAGGCTGAACTTCTCGCTGCGCAGCGACGCCACAGTTCGACGGAACTGGAAGCTCACGCCCATAAACGGTGAGGCAAATGCAGAATTTGCCATGTAAAAAACAACTATTTTCTTGCATGTCCATGCCTTCCATCCAAACATTACTGCTTCATGATTTGATTGCTTCCTGCTTCCCCATTGTACATGTACACAGAAGGGACATGCATCAGTCCTGCCTCAAAATAATGATGGAGTTAAAAGTGCTACTAATCATTATCGGCCTAATTATTTATTATTATTATTATTCATTATTTCCATGGCAATACAAGTGAATATGAACAATTCAACACATTCAGCAGCTGATAGATCAGATAAAAATAATAATAAGAGTATGCTAGAAATATGAGATCCACGATGTAAAAAAACTGCAGGACAAAATGTATAAACATATTCACAACCCCTTTTAGAAGTACTGCACAGCTTGTACTCCTGTGCTGAGGGACAAATGGAACATGATTGGAAGGTGTGAGCTCAGGGTTTAAGACCCCCAGATAACAGTTCAAACAGTCCGATAAACACTTTGCTTTTAAGGACAAGGCTTTACGTCATTCAGCCATCCATGTCTTTTAGACTGATCCACAGAGATAAGATAAAGACACTGTGCAGAGCTCTGAGTGCACAGCTGAGTCAGTCTCTGCTCTGTGTCCTGTGTTCTCTCTTTTCAGTCTCTGCTCTGTGTCCTGTGTTCTCTTGGTATATTGGTGTGTTTTTTTCCCCTATTTTTGCTCCTGTGTTAGTACAAGAAATGTGTTTATTGAAAACAGCTGCCTTTGTGCTTTAAATACAAACCTTCAGTGTCTTTTTGTCTGTCAGATACTCACACCAACCTGTCCCTAAACATCCCATACCTGGCTCCTGAAGTCTACACTGTGCCCTTCACCATATCCGACAGCAGCTCCCCTCCTAGGAGCACCTTCATCAACCTGCCGGGTAATGCTGTCACTGGTGCTGACAACCCTTCTGTGCTGCTTTAGCAGAGTGTTTATAGAACAATCAATACGGATCTACCAGTGTGTGCAAGCATGTGTTGCTCTATTGTAATGTAGCTTAACAAATGATTTTTCCATCCTTGTGATGACACAGCTATACAAAGACACAAAGACTGTGGTCCATCTGATATAAAATGCTGACGCATTATATACAGGAAATGCAGCATATATATATATATATATATATATGCTGCATTATATATATATATATGGGCCAACAGCCCAATGTGAGAATGTATGTTTTTGGACCTACATTTACTTTGTCAATGTGCAAGATTGCCATAGGAAATATAGTAGAGGACTACAGTAATAAAATAGTCTTAGTCTTGTTTACTGTATGTATCCACATGTTGTGTAAACCTAGGTCTAACTGTTGTGTGGAAGCATGTACGGAGTATCTGCCCCTCTGTGCCAATAAGCTTGTACGTGAATGTAGATGTAAGTATGTCTGGAGGGGGGGTTCAGTATATGTTTAGAGTTATGTAGTGGATCGTCTGTCAGGTGGTGAGGGGAAAGGACTGTTATGGGAAAAAAAAACAATAAAATTGGTATTTTTTATATATTTATGTACTTGTATAAAATTGGTATTTTTTATATATTTATATTTATTTATGTACTTCCTGAGGCCAGCAGAGGGAACAGTCAGTGGTTACATATGTACTAATGGTACAGTTATAAAACTATGACTTTGCAATATACAGGTAGATTGCGATCTTCTTATGAGGCACCCCTCGTGTAGTGAGTAGGTGAGCTGAGAGCTGAGAAGAACCAAGAACTGATTATTATCTCTACATTTCCATTGGTTTGATAAAGAACTGTGACCTGACGTGTCTGATTCTGTTTTTCTTCTCCTCCCAGTAACAGTGTGTCCCTGCAACATCAGGGGCAACTGCAAGGTGGCTGCCAAGCAGTTACAGGGAATGCCAACAATTCAGTCTGCAGTGGGTATTTTACTCGGCACCTTTGCTGTCATAGGTGAGCAGAGAAGCTAAACTACGCTGGTTTAAACAACTGTCAAAATATTTGGGGATTTGACCACAGTGTTGGAAAAGTCTTTTATCTCAACTTGACCTTAAAGTTCCTTTAACGATCACATAAAAGAATAAGTGAACTTTTGAAAACCTTGGGGTTTCACTGGTTTTTGGTGCGTTAATCCAAAGGTTCTGGACTTTTTCATGCCAGTAGAATTAGCTGCAAGATACAGTATGTCAATGCAATATAATAAATGTGTTTAAAAATGTCCACAAAAGGTAGCTACGGAACAAGAAAATATTTATTAAATACTTCTGTTTGTTTGTTTATTTGTTTGTTTCAGGAACTATCCTCGTTGTTGTCTTTATGCGCCTGTCCTATCAGAATCCACAAAAAGAGAGCACGACTCACCAGGAGAGAGTTCCACTCAAAATTTCAGTCTAAAGAAAATGTTTTGTTTGTTCTGGCCAGGCAAATGGAAAAACAGCACCAGCATGGACTTAGGGCAGTAAAACATCTGTATATTTGTTAAGAAAAAAAAAAGTGTCTTTTAGTTTCAGTAAATGCTATGAAAACTGGGATAAGTCAAAATAGTGTTTTTCTAGTGATAGTTTGATTTTAGTTTTTTAAAATATTGATACAAACAGATAGAGGCTACAGTGTGTACTGCAATGTCATATGTAGAGCCTAATTTACACAGCTTTTCATTCATCATTGTTGCATTTCTGATCATCACTGCAGCAATAATTTCTTAATTACCATAAACAATATAATGTAATTAAGATTTCACTGTGCATTTCAGAATAGACGCAGAATAACTGTAAATGCTGGGATCGGTATATTGTATGCAACATTTAAATAAAAAATAATGTTTCAAAGTCAAATGTATTGCATATTTTATATGGGACTCATTATCAGAAACACTTGAATGGCCTGAATCTGACCACCGCCTTAGTGCACGTGCAGTGTACTGCAACCTTTATGAACAACACACCAGACCAAGCAGGGAGCTAGGGCTATATTCAGAACTAAGTGCTGCTATAAATAGCTTCAACAATTGAAGGTCCACTGAATGACACACTATCCCTTTGCATTGTCCAACACAGTCCTCAACACTGGATCACTGAGCCAAAGCCTCGCAGATACAGAAATACATTGGACCTATATATACAGTATATATATATATACTGTATATATCCCAGTCACTACTGAAACTCCATGTTTAATTAAGAGGAAACAAGGAACAGGTCTCATTGTCAGCCTTATGACTCCTGAGAACAGAAGGTTCCTCATGGGGCAGGTTGGCCACTGCTCTTGCCCTACGGCAAGAAAAACCCCAGTTTGGCCCCAGGCAGTAAATGATAGTCTGCTATAGTTACTACAGGATTTTCTACAGGTACTGTAGTTTCCTCCCACAGTTAAAAAACAACAAGAATTACTTTAGTCCAAACCAACTTCAACTTCAACAGCTGGGTTTGGCTTCAGCTCCCCCTCCTCCCTCCTAATAAATTAACTGAGGAATGATTGAGTTTTGAAACATTATGAAAAGAAAAAAAATTACATTGTTAAAAACTTATAATAATAATAATTTGGACCCTTAGGCAGGTTTTGTACGTCCTCCTATAATACAATACATTACTGTAAATCCAGTATTTTTAGAAAAGAGTAAGTTTGGCTACAAATTAGGAATGTCAAACAATTAAAATTCGAAATCTGATTAATTGAAGGGCAGTTGTGGATGAATTACGATAAAACGTTTAAAGAGATACGTCGCACTTCCTGAACGTGAAAGAACGTTTGTTTTTCTTTGTATTGCTGAAACAAAAAGATAAAATAGCAGAAGGTAGATGTAGGTTTTTTCCACTTCTTTTAAAGGACTGTTTATTCAGGACTAATCCAAATGATGGGATTGTTAAGGAACAAAGTCAAGAACAATATACAGAAGTATAACTGATGATTTCTCTTCATGGAGTTGGTGTATTTCAGTCATTTCTGTTCACCTTGATGGTGTCAGACTGTTGACAGTCCATTTGTGTCAGACGTAGACTTACTGTGTCTTTAATGTCAGGACAAAACGTTTCTTTGTGTCTTCTAAGGACTGAAACCCAGTTCCTTTAAATGTTTTTTGAAAAAAGACAATCACATGGAGCTACAGCAAAACCTGTTGCAAAGATTCAATCGTTCTTTTGACTGTTTGGGTTTGGCTAATATTTGATGTTGGGGGTAGAACATCTGAAGGTTCTCTTACAAAATTAAATTAACCTGCTGGACAAAAACAGTGAAAATAAGTGTAAAGATTTTGTAAACATAATTTCAATAAATAGTAGACAAAACACAAACAAAATAAAGTGAAATAATTTCACTACAACAAATGTGTGAATAGATGCTGAAATAAAACTTCCCAGTTTCTGTCTGCAGTGACCAAACCATGTGGTTGATGGCCAATTTACCCTACTGCCTGTTTATTTTAGGTTATTTATAATCAGTGCCAAACGTTTCAATCAAACCTGGGAGTAAAAAGGATGTAGACGGAGACTGGAGGGTGTAGTCAAGGAGATGAGCCTGTGACACAGGGTCAGGCCTTACATTTAGGAGGTAATGATCCTCCGACTTTAGTCCTGTCGAGTTCTAACAGATCGTCTGAGGAGACAGAGGCTTCAGCTGGCTCACTTAGGCCCCAGTGCCTCAGAAAGAGATGGAGTGAGAATTCCAATTACACCAGATGACTTGGAAAATGGGACCAGAGACCGTTCACTTTACACTGAAGGGCACTCTGGGACTGGCCCAGTAAAGCAGTGACCAGTTTCTCCACAAGTGGAAAGATAAATCTGGTTTGTGTTCCTGGCAGACAGGAGCGTTTCTTGCCCACTCTCACTCTAGGCTGGATTTCCCTGCAGCAGCTGCTATTTTAAGGTTACTTTAATTTGAGTTCACTTTCACTTCATTTCCACACCTGGCAGTTTCCACATCTCTGTGGGGAAGTTGCATCAGTTGGCGACTACTCAGGAGTTATAAATACAGTTCAGAACTACTGGTAACAATGCCTACCTGTGATAAGAAAGTGAAGCAGTGCACATTTGGATTTGATTTTCAAACCAATGTAGTTAATTAGTATAGTGATGACATCACAGATATTTCCCTTTAGAGACTTGATTTTAATTCTTAATACATGTTTTAGTATTAAGATAATATTTTTGGCCAATTCAGTGTATTTTGCTGATACTGTCTTCCTTCAGTTGACATCATATAATAAAAGTAAATGTTCGTCTGCACCAAATTCTTTTCTCCTCACAAGTAATTACCGTTCTGCTTCTCATTCCAGGCAATTAAGACATGTGGCTATCAGGGGCTATTAGGGTTTTCCACATGCATGTCAAATTGACTCATTGACAGGAATGGTGTATTGACACAACCCACTGTTGCACTGGGTTGCATCACTGGGACAGATGTGTTTCAGCCGTTCACTTAGGTTTATGAGTCTTTACTGTGGGGTTTTCAAAGATGATGTTTGTGCCAGTAAAGGGACATCGTTAAAAAAACAGAATTACTGTATCGCTCACCTACACTGGCACAAAGTTTAAAAATCATCTTGCCTCTTTTAGAGTTTTGAGGAGCTGTAGTGGTCTACAGGCTTTCCCTCGAGCCAGTGTTTTATCCACCCTGGACTTCTCAAAACAAATTTAATGGTGACGAAATTGATTCTTTTTGACGGTATTCTCCTTGTGTTATAAAAAAAGAGATAATAAAAACATATAAGATCCTACATGTACACATTTGGAATGAATATAAGTAATTACTATCTTAACTCTTCCATCCTAAAAGCTGGATCTTTTATCTGGCATGTCCAAAGTCTAGAACGGGGCTTAAATTAGAAATGCACCAATTACGATCTTGTCTGTGTTCTCACAGAGGCAAGATGAACGTAATAAATAATAATAATAAATAATAAATGACAATTCCTGATCAGGGTCAGGGTTTTTATGTGCAGCAAAACAGCTTTAGAAAAAGAAATAAAAGCACCAGAAAGAGGTCAAGGCTCTGCTTTCTCAGTCGATATTATAATTTGATGTTCTGAACAGGAAAAACAGTTTAAATTGCTTGTCAAATAAAATGGACGTTTGACAGAGTACGTGCGTCACTACTGCTATTTATGGCACTTCATAGTCTGTATTCACTCATACATCGGAGTTGATCGAGACAGGAAGCTGAAAATAAACAATGTGATTTTAGAGACAGCTGGAATGTATGTATTATTAAGGCAAAGCAGACACAAAGGTCATTGCGATTATCTTAACCCCACACTGCTTTTTAAAGTACGTGTACCGGTGAGTGCTTAGACATAGTCAAGGAAAAAAACTTCTAATGGATTTAAGGGTAATTGCTCATCATTTAATTTGTTGTTCATTTTTGTAAATCAATCCTCAGGAAATCTTATGTAAAAGATAACAGTTGAAACAGAGTAAATTTGACTACCTAGACAAAATTG
>NC_024311.1:7003423-7071317 GCF_000523025.1 Cynoglossus semilaevis | reverse complement strand
AAATTCTATGTATGTGTTTTCAGTCAGTTCAAGAAAATTGTTTCTGTCAGTGGGTAAAGGTTATACACCCAGAACAATTCAAGCACCGTATCCAGTATTTTTGACACTTTTACGCCATCAGTGTATCTTAGGGCCAATTGCTTCACTGTGACCTTGACCTGCTTCCATCTGACCTTGTGACCTGCTGTTTCCATGTAGAGATTAAGCCAGCGATTGAACAAAAACACAATAAAAGTTTTTTACAGTTCTACAATCACCCCTTTGACTCTAAGTGACCCACGGCACTCACTGCATCAACATAGAAATATTTTTCCCAAATATAGAGCTTTATATTTTACCCAAAATATTTTGTGAAAGCCTCTCTAATATAAATTATGTTTCTTGGAATTAGGCTAAGAATTCCCTAAGGGTTCCCTAGTTACACTGCACAGGATTCAGGTCTCCATATAAATACTTTTCAGTACTTTGCTGTAGCTTTTATTCCTGTCCCAGTATCACAAATGTATTAAACTTTAGGTTTAAATTGGTTCAGTAAAACAGGTTTGAATTTTGGCAGGGTATCCATTGACAAGAAAGGCCAAATGTGGATTTAGCAAAATAAAGCTTAAAAAGTAATTTGCATCACAGGGCAACAAAGCAGGGCTGTCTAAGATTGTTGTGTTGACATTTAGACAACGTACAAACATTAAATGCCCCCATGGTAATATTGAAAAAAATGTATTTCAAAGCAATATTTTGGGGGGTATTTTACCTTAATCACAGCATTGTAAACAAATATATATATATAAATAAATAAATAAAAATTGTAAACAAAATATTAACACATCATCCACTGCTTTCCAGAAAAAATATTTTACACCACTAAATTATTTTTATTTCACCTATATGAATTTGTTTGGAATAAAATAACATAAGTGAAATATTGAAACATATTTTATTTTTATTTAAATTTTTAGAATATTCTTTAAGTCATCTAACCTGCCAATGTAATTAGGTCTGTTTGTTCTTTTCACCTGTTTTGACCTTGAATGTGACCCTGAGAGTTGTTATACGAAAATAAAAACAGCAACACAATTACCTTAAAATGTGCTGTTCGTTCATCACTCGCTGGCTCAGTCTTCCCACACACATCATCCTTGAGTGGTGATGCATCTCTGTCTTGGCACACACATTTGCATGATTGCACTCCCCAGACTGAAGACTGATCAATGTGTTCATTGTTCACCCAGGCCTTGAAAATGAAAAGATGACAAACTCAGGTGGTTGAAAAAAATCAATTTAGAAAAACTCAAAATAGCAACAGATGTTAGTTCATGAATACACAGTGACGTTGGATTCTGCTGCTTCAATGTAAACCTTACTTCCTAATGACAAAACTGTATTGGTCGTTATTGTTGCTTATCGTGTTGTACCAAAGAACTACTCTGTATTTGATGTCCACCACTGTCTCCTCCGTCTTTAATCTCCACAAAAAAAACAGCCGATTCAGTGTATTTAAAAATAAATAGTACATACAATTTACTGATTAAAGCTGGAGTACACACTAAAATCATTTTTTGGCAGATTTTTTGTATGACCATTTCACTGGTCCAGGTTCACTTTATCAGCACTGTCCCGCTCTCACAGTTCAAGTCCTCTCTGTTGTTTTATAATAATTTAATATAATAATATTTTGTGCTGAAAAACACTTAATTGAAAAAAAAAAACTGTTTTCTGTCAGTTGAAGGAAATCTGAGTGGGCAAAAATTGGTATTGGCAAGCTACACCTAATAAAAAAATTCAAAAATCAGAGCTCAGGTGTGTAAATGTAAATAAACATCGAAGTAAGAGTGGAACAATATTGCACTTCATTAACCTTAGCTAAAGATGATAATCTCTACATTAGTGGAGAACATCACAGTAAGAAACCCTTGAGTTTTTTGTAAGAGTAACTTATAGTTCGTGTTACATGACGTTCTTGATAATGCCAATTATGCTATAACAGTGGAGAAGCTTATCTGTCAGCAAAGGAGAGCTCTATAAACACTAAGTGGATGGAAAGAATCCGAGGGCAGGAATCATCCGGCCGTTAACTCAGCAGCTGTTTCAGTAAGGGGTGTTCGCTGGCCAACACCACGTTACTTTCTTTTTACTCTGCGGTTCTTTCCAGCACTGGACTGACGGGTCACTGACACACATGTGACCTATTGATCAGTAACTGGAAAGCTGTGCAAGTGGTGTTGTCAACACTAGGACATAAATAAAGCTAAAGATAGCGTGATGCGGCTTCGGCCAAGGCTTCTGGTCAGCTAGATGCTTTTTATAGGAACACTCAGATTTATAAAAGGCTAACAGGGACTATTTTTAACCACCATGGGCTGTGGGGGTTGTATTATGGAAACTTGTGGGTGTATGACTGACCCCTCTGACTTTAATGTGTCAGTGGTGGTTAGTTGTGGGCCGTTGCAGCAGATGGAGGATGAGGCAGGGATCAAACTGGCCACAGGCTTGTGATTGTTGTTGGACACAGTCCATGGAAACGGACGGGAATGATCACATGGGTCCGTGTCAGTCAGAGCCTAAAGGTTGTCGTGGCATTTTTAATGAGTTTGTTCAGGGAGAGATTTTAAATTAGGCTTTAATTCACTCTGCGCATTAAACTGTCAAAGATAATTTAATTACCCATTAACATTTGATCCTTCTTTAGTGTCACAGGCACATACAGTATGAAGCCAATATCAGCAGTCGCCAGGCAATGGTGTGTTACACCCTAGACCGAGTTCTCCACTCCATCAAAGGGCCAAGCATTCACATTCACAACCAGTGGTCACTTTGGAGTGAGCGATTACACTAATCCCCAACTTACTGTTAATGTCTTGTCAGAAAGACCAAGCCACCTGTTGATCTTCTTGTTCTATGGCAAAAGCATTAAAAACTTTTTCTCAACATCTCCCAGATGGTTACTATGGCAACTATGGATTATGACTATTGGTAAATGGGAAGTATGCAGATTTGCTTAATTGTGACGTTGTTTGTCACTATTGACTATGTAGCTCCCCTTCACTTGCCTGTAGGTGGTGCTTAGTGTTTTTAAAGCTTTGTTCTCTGATCCACTTATACTGGAGCTTTACTTTACTTAATTTTAATCATGTGACCTTGGTCAAAAGATTTCATAGAAATATTAAGGAAAACATTCAGAGTGATTACTCACTACTCTCTGGCCATTGATTAGTGTATACAGCTAGCATCTAGCATGTAAGCACTGATTTAGTGACACACACTTAAACCACTCTATTAATCTACTAAGGGAAAATACTTTCCGCACTTATCCAATCTGGGAAAACACCAGTGGGAAGTGGGGGAGTTTTGGGAGCCTGCTCAACACACCAGAGTCCTGCCAGGGGTGAGATTCAAATCGGTCCTCTCAGTACATTTACATTTACATTAATGCATTTAGCAGACGCTTTTATCCCAAGCGACTTACATAAATAGGATTAACAATCAGGTTACATAGAGGAACTCTTGAATTACAAGCCCACTCCTGTAACCACTCAGCCACAGGCTGCCCCTGAAAAAGTAACACCTCTACTATTTTAATATTCACAATCGAATATCCAGATATGAGAGGTGTACATATCAAAGCTGGCTTGGAATATCTCGGTAATCTACAAAGGTGAGTTAAGATTATGTTAGCTCTATGTTAGTACGTATCTTTACTTGACACCTTCTGTCTCACTTCTTTAGGCGTTAGCAGCAAATCAGGAATCTTCTGAGTTTCATCATAATACCAGCTGTTTGGTCCATTTAACACAATTAAATATTTTATCTAGATGATGTCTTGTTAACTGTCAGGAGGACAGAAAGCAAAGAAAATGCACTGAGAATATAAACCTTGGACGACAGGATCAAACCATCACAATGAGATCCTAAAAAAGTATCTACTGCTGCAGCTTAAAAATCAACAATTTTAGGTTAAAATCCATTGGTTTGTCAGGAGCTAGATAAGGTCTTCTGACCTTGACTTTGAAAAGATGTTAATAAAAAAGGATTAAAATGTGATGCAGTGTTTAACTGTGTAAGGGTATAAACAGTCAACGCAATGTCATATTGACTCATGGTGGATTTAAGGGTCACTGACTGGGCTGTGTAGGTGTCTGATGCCCACTAAAGACATGTCAGGGCTCAGATGTCAGGGTTCAGGATGAGCCTGTCATACCTATCATCCTAAATGTCAGCAACTCAATCAACATTTACTGTAGGTCTGCGTAAATAGGCCAGCTCAAAAATGACACATCAAGGCCGGGGCCACTGTTTCCAAGAAAAAATACTCAATAGATCAATGTGTTAAGGCTGTGTGAGTCGACAGCCAAGTGTAGAATTACAGATCATGACCTCCCTGCCATGGCAGCACAGCACTGCTTTATTCAATTATTATAACAGACCGCCTGCAGTGTGCCCTATGACTGGAGAACAGAGCTCCAGATATTTGGCCTTGATTTATTGAACACTCGGCCAAGCAAGGCTACTGTGTAAAAGGAGGATATCATTCTGTGTATAAGCTGTAAAGGCTGTACATTGTTGAACATCGTTGCTATAATTACAACACAGACCCTGAACCTGGGTGAAGACCAAACAGCAGCAGTGGGGGCAAAGACAGGTGTAGAGTGGCAGTTTTAAATGAAAGATCAGAGATGATCTGAGATCAGGTTCACCTAAAATAGACAAGGCTGCTAAATAAAGTTCATTGATAAATACTCAAACACGTGTCACCATTAGGCAGAGGAGCAGGCGACGTCATTTTGCAGTATGATTTTAGTTTCTGACAGGTGGCGTTGGATCAGAGACAAGTCAGGGAGATTCGAGCTTGCTGAGTCGTAGTAGTGTTTTGTGTTTCAGGGGCTATGTGTCGCCATGACAACTGCACATGGCAGTGACCCCTTTGCTATCCACAGTGTTGAATCTCAGGCTCTGATTTGAAATATTTAAATCCCCCATTTCTTTAGCCCATTTACCTCTAGTGTTTAAATCAAATTGAGAAGCAGAATTTATTTTTTAACAACATTAGGCCATTACGGTCTGTTTGGGGGCATTTTACTAATGAATTAGAGCATTAAAATAAAAATAATAATAATAATAATAAAAATAAAATGAATATTTATTAAACAGTCTAGTGTTGACAATGCTTTATCCAGAAATAATGAATTTGAAGAGACTAGAACAAAATTAAAGTATTAACATCGAGCTAAAAAAATATTGTTGCAAATGATGATACTGAAATGATTCAACATAACAAAACATGGTTTCATTGAAATTGCTAAATATATATTTTCTCATATAAACAGATCATACATTATCCATTAAATGATGGGCTACTGATTAAAAGCATGTAACTCTATGGCACAATATGATTAAATGGGTACAGTACAGCATATGATCACTAATACACACTACTGAATTATATTGATTTATTTACTTTAATTACTTTAACTAATTAAAAGGATATACTAGCTGCTGCCCCACAACTGCTGCATCTAAGAAAATGGCAGTCTCTTCAATGAAAATGTGACAAAAGCAAATGATTTTGAATTTTGAGTTACCTTCACATGTATTAAGTAAGAAAAATGTCATAGGTAAACATGAAAACGAGATAAGATCATTCATTTACACTGGCTAATGTTCATCCAACAACATTTTAAGAAAATATTGTTTGAGTTTAAGTCTAACGTGATTTTGGCAAGGACAAAGTGTATCTGTGTGTCATTATATATCAACCAAAGGATAATTTTCTTCCAACATCCGCTTTTTTTGCTGAAGGTTTGTGTTTGACACTTTACTCAAATGTCGCTGTGTCTGGGAAAAGAATAAATAAACCAAAAAACAACAAACAAGCAAACAGATATGCTGAAGCTAAAAATACATGTGGCTGACTCTATTTTTACAGCCTGCTATCTGATGCCTCGGTACACTGCATTGATTCTGTCTGAGCTTGATATTCTCAAGTATTCATAGTCTAACTGCAGCTACAGGATGTAATTCTGGAAGCATTATTTGGTTTTGTTAAAGACACACACACAGCTTTGTGTGATTGCTGAGGAGGTTACACAAACATTATCCATTCCCACACCTCTGACCCTGACCATACCTGTTAGAAACAAACATTATCTAAATACTTACCCTAATTTATTCCAATCCTAACTTAATCTTGAATTACACAGGAAGCGCGCGCGCACGTACACACTATATTTTCTTTTCAAAACCATGTGGTACAAGCCAACGTACGACAGCGTTTCCTGGTTTTAAAAGGAGATGCTGCCATCTGGTGTTCACCAACCGCACACATTACAATAGCTGAGTTATCCTGGGTGTTGGGCCAGAGGGAGGGGGTCATACCCTCGACAATAGTTTGCGTCTACCTTGACTCAAATTGATTTTGAATAAAACGAATTTTTCAAAAATTCAATATATGAAGTGACAAGAACTCAAAATGGTGCTGATAAGCAGTGTCTCTTCCTTTAGCGTTTACACACACGTAAACCTACACACTGCACCGAACATACAATCAACAAAGAAAGAGCACATATTGAGCAACCATGTCCACATTCAGAGAATTTAAAAGCACATCTTAAATTTTTAACACTCAAAGGTTTAATATGCTTTAAACCAACACATTTACTAAGCTTTAAACGATAAGGAAATGTCTTACCTTAATAATATTCGGGAATTAAAATTGCTAGCAAGATACTGTTTGACAACATCTGTGAACAGCTTAGCTCCTCTCATCGATATTTATTTGCGTGTAGCTCTGCCAGTGTTAATGCTTGCGATAGGGGTATCCGGTAGTGGTACTGTACTCAGCTTTTCGTTTCTTTTCTTTTTTTTAGCTGTTATTCGTCTTTGCCAAGAGTATTTCTTCCAAACTCTTCTGGTCTTGGCGCGCAAATATTTGTCCTGACAACAAGGCTCACACCAGGCTACGTCATTGTATACACATCTGACCAATCACAGGGTACCTCAAACCTGTAGCACTTATTCTTTTTGTATTATATTTCTTTTATTTTTGCTTTTGATTCTGTTCAAAAATTGCGACACACGTTACCACTCTAGTCATACTTTATTTAGTTTCGCGTGGTTACGAAACCCAGCACTAAAATATATTTATGGTCGGGAGGTAGTACGGAAATGTAAGCCACTTAAGTCGTACAAGCTGCTTCGAGGGGAAGGCGAGTGGGCGTGACCTGTCAATCATTCGATCTCATAAGGGGTCTTTGAGGGGAAAAAAGCATTATCTATCGCGGAATGAATATTATTTTTCTAAACATTTCATTATTTTCATAGCATCTATTAAAATAGTGAAATGTTTTGTAAAATGTTTTGGTAAGATACAAATATGCATTACTAGTGCTGAAGAACTGTTACAACAATATGAAGTTCAAAACTTAGTTTTTTTATTAATTCTGTAATAATTATCAAGTTTAAAGGCATCACAAACATTTTTCAGCAGCACATAACATTTAATTTATGTTGCCAAAAACAGTAATGCTTACAGTGCAAAAAAGAAACAAGCTCTTCCTAAAAATGCATTATGTCAGTGTTTGTTAAACCCCTGTTCAACTAAATAGGAGCAGTGTTACACAAAGTTACCATAACATCCAAGTTAGATCAAGGCCTTTCTGTTATTTATTGGATGGATTGAAACATGACTCAAAGTTCTGCTGCAAAACTAAATATACCCACACTAAGCTTGTTGACATTGGATGTTATTTTTTTAAAAGATAACTCAGCAGTCAGACGAGGCCATTGTTAAATCTGAGGCTCCTGCTGGATATAAATGTTACTGTCCTAAGCTCTGGATGATCTGAGCCTTTCCTGTCCTCTCACAGCAGCAGACACACCAGTCAATACAGGTCAAATCCAACACAACATGCAGTTAGTGTTGGTGTATTGGACAGGTTTGGGGTTAGGGGCACCGTGAGTCCAACAGCAACAGGCTGGATCAAAATGAGGGATCATGTGGGATCACTTAAGGAGACCAAGCCTGAGAGCTCGGACACACCGGTGTGCTGTGAGGCCAGTATGCAAACAACTGGCAGTACTGACATCACCCCACTCTGTGATCTGCTTATTTACTGCCTTGGACCTCGTTCTTTCTTGTTGCCCCACCTCAAGCATGTGTAGGTTACAAAAGAAAGGAGCCTCCAAATCCTCGTTATAACGTACTTCAAGTCAAACAACACAGCACTGACAAAAATGTAAATGTTTTCAAAATATTAACCGACTGCTGACAATAGATTGCATATGTATTTGTTTACCCCTGCCAATATTCATCCGTTTCCTGAGGAAAAGCAAATTATCTGTTTAATCACTGTTTGCTTTCAACATCGTATACGTTACATTAATTAATTGATGAACTAATAATTTGAAGAACGAACTCTCCTTCCTCTCAGTGGCTGTGGAGGCCTGAAGTTGTTTTCCATGTTTATCCTGACTTCCTCCTCTTCTCCAGTGAACAGAAGTGATCTGAACTTGCTGATTTGCAATGAAAACCACAGAGAAAAAAAAAAACACAAGTAAGACCTGGTTAGCAACAAGTTTCAACTAAATTGTTTTGGGTTGTTTGGGGCGCTGGAATTTCTCTGGTTGGTGTTAGTTCAAGCATTTATCGAGCCATCAGAAAAACCAGCAGGTGGGGATGAAGGGCTTACAGCCTGGGGCTTTAAGTTAGGAAGAAAAAAAAAGTTTTCATGGACATCGCCATTTATACAAAACCTGTCTAAAACCCCTGGTTTCTCAAGTGGAGTGGTGTTTTTAAAAATGGAAAGTAAACAACAAACGATCACCAAAGAGTGCAAGTTTAATCCAAAGACTGTCAAGAGTTACCACAACACCTGTCAGCTGGCTACTGAATAATCATCACAGGTCATCCCTCAGGATTGAAGGGATGACCTGCATTCTTCAGCCAAGCCCTGGTTTAAGGGACTACCAAAGCACCGGACTAAAGCCACCACTCAGCTCTACTGAATGCCTTGGGCACTAATTCAGTGATGCTGAACTTGGGTAGTAAAAGGAGGCAGTGGATCCAACAGCCAAGTAGAACACAACCATTCAGAAAACCCAGAAAAGGCTGGATTTCACATCCGACCAGTCAACTGACGCACCAGTATAATCACTGAATTTCCTTTCCCAGCTTTGTTCATTATATGAACGCAGCACATACTATACATAAAAGCCAAAAGTGAATGAATTGGTGAGAAAAAACAGGCAAAACTCCATCCTCCCTCAAGTTTGTCTGACAGTTTTTGGTTTAGAACCAGCTACACATACAGTTTCAGGATGCCAACAGAAAGTTTCTTTTAACACATACAGTTTCAGGATGCCAACAGAAACTATACCATATCCTGTTCTATTACTGTGGGAATGTGTTCTAGCACATGAACAGCACCTGTTTGTCAGACACAACGATTGGCTCCTTCAGGACAATCCAGATGACACTCTCATGTAATGGGGGTGTAGTCAGTGATCCCGGATAGGTCCAGTAGTGGAGGCTGCTGGGGAGGAGGCACTTGGGGTTGAAACCTTTGAAATCTGAGGCCCTGCCCTGTAAAATAAACGTTTGTTTTGGTTAAATATAATAAATACATTCACAAAGAATTTTTTTCAGAGAGTTTCGGCAGCAGCCACCTTAAACTTCACTGTGTACAGAACATCTGTAATCGCATGGAGCCATCTGTGGTCATCACCTGCCTGAATTCAAACACACAATCAACTCATGAATGCATTAAAAAAAAATTAACATCACACAGAAAGTTTTACCTCTAAAAAGATTCCCAGGACAGCAAGGCCATCAGGAGCTGCTGCCGCCTCCCCAAATGACTTGTACTTGACAGCATCCCAGTGAACTAAATGAAGCTGGATGGGGAGGAAAAAAAGAATA
This sequence comes from Cynoglossus semilaevis, assembly GCF_000523025.1. Classification (NCBI taxonomy): domain Eukaryota; kingdom Metazoa; phylum Chordata; class Actinopteri; order Pleuronectiformes; family Cynoglossidae; genus Cynoglossus; species Cynoglossus semilaevis. The sequence continues at coordinate 7,061,407 of NC_024311.1, read as the reverse complement.
ATAAATATATAAATACACTCAAAACTATCAGATAGTTTATGATAACAAGTAAAAACTGAAGTAACTGAGAAAACAGCCAACCTCAGATGCAAAGGTGTGTCCTTCGACGGTGTGTTCGGAGCCCTCGGACCCTTTGCCGCCCCAGTGAAAATGAAACTGTTTCAACCTGTAGGGATTTTCCAGAGGACCGCCACTGATCACTGCAGAGAAGACGAGAAGGACGAGTCATGGCCACTGCACAATGGTGGGAAGTAATTGGTGTGGGGGACGGGGTGAAAACATTTCTGTCCCCAAGGGATGGGCATGACAGAAAATAATTGAGAACCACTGTACTGGATGGACTTGGACTTACTGGAGCAATCAAAGAAGATTGTGTATGTCTTTCTTCAATTACAGCAAATCTCAGTGTTGTGTTCAACTAAACAGGCCAGGGGGATTCACACCAAGTAAGTAAATTACTACACTTTTGAAACACTGGCCTTGGGTGTAAAGAACATTACTAACAGCATTTCCAATAGCATGCTTCTTTTGAAGGGCACCAGAGCAAACTTGCTATAGGCTTGCACTGAATATACCAGGATAGACAATAATTACAAAGTAGGGCAATTGTCCTCAGAGAATGATCTGTTAACTCGGTCCCAGCTAAGCATGACCAACTGACCAGAGATTTTACCAGCATGAGAGAGACCTGGTTTCACTCTGTCCATTTATTATTAATTTATCCTGAGGGCCACTTTCGTGCTCTGTGAAAACCAATTCATCTGAGCAGCTTATCATTCATGGTAATGACTGGGTGGTAAAAGGCGGTAAAAGTGCAGTCATAATAAACACCAAGAACAGCTCATGTAATTATCACCAGTCCTGCAGACAGACTCTCACCCAGGTAACTATTGGATTCACTTTCTTGCAAAATCAACTGTTATCTGCAGCCTTCAATTATGACCAATGGTGTATGAAGCACAGTATGAACGAAGATGGCTGTTCCTCTTTTCTGATGAATTGTGGTGGAAGGAAAACCTTTTGCCAAGAGATTTATAGTAGCATAAAATCAAACTGATAGTCTTTAAACTGTGACCTCAGTCGAGAACCGAGTGGCAGTAAATCCTTTTTCCTGTTATCATAGGTCAGTTACCAATGTTGGCAGAAGGGAGGGAACATTTCATTTTCACACACCAGTATCTTAACGTGGGTTTATGGCAAACATGCATGAAAATGTCATTTATTATAAACCAAACTCTGATCTTACCTGAACGATCATCCGTGTCATCAAACTCAACAACCACAGAGTGTCCATTGTTGCAGATGTTAATGGATGTACAGAGATTATAGTCCAGAGCGATGGGGCCAAGGCTGGGATCATATGGAGCCCTTTTAGGTATGATGTCAATGGGTGACTGACGACTGCCCTTTGCCACAGGGTAGTCCTCATGCCACACAGAGGGACCTTAACGCACAGAAGACAGAGGAACAGAAAAGCCTGTTTGATGACTGTGGGCTACAAAGAAGAAAACAGCTTCTGGAAATTGTCTTTGCAAAAATGTTTGATGATGGACGCCATATGAATAAAAGGAGCCTGCATTATTACAGATGTCTACTCAGGCTGAATCAAATACTTATTATAAACTAAAATTTCAAACAAATTGAATAATCAAAATGAGTGATGACTGATAATGCCATTGCCAGGCATAAACAGACAGGATTCTTGATTTTTTTTTTTTTTAAAAAGAGATCTTAAATACAATTTATATACATTAAAAGGTAATGTTCAGAGACAGTGGATATGTCAAAAAGACAAAAGGCTGGGCTGCAGGTGGAGGAGATGAAGATGCCGAGATCTTCCCTGGGAGTGGACAGGATCAGAGGGACAGTTATAGTGGAGCAGTTTGGAGGTAAGGTTAGAGAAGGTGAGGTGGAGGAGCAGTTTGGAGATAAGGTTAGAGAAGGTGAGGTGGAAAAGGCAGTGAATACACCAGACAAAGGACGCTGGTCGACAAATGACATTTTCTGAACTTCAGTTAATAGTTTAAGTTTGAACAATAAGGTTTCATACAATTAAACACGTAGTGAAGTGGTATTCAAGACTGGAAAAACATTTACCATTTACCATGAAATTAACCAAACAAAAACCCTCTCTGTCCCCATTGCAGTGCCCTAATGGCCATACATTTAATATAGTGTTATTTCAAACAGTGACTTCCAAACACTGTTTTATACACAACCAAGGTTTGAGTAAAACAAAACAGTATAGTTCTTTACAAACAAAAATTGTACACGAAATAAACAAAGATAAGAGTTTGAAGAGTGACCCTCTGTGCAACGTACAATTCGCACAAACACTAATCTGTACTAACTCCCCGGTGAACACAGGTAAATGCCTGGAGTTGTGTGTGCAGCAGCTCCTACCGTTCTCTTTTCCATATCCCCAGTGATGGTCAGTCATTGTCAGTGGAGTTTGTAAAGTTAAATGTGTCTGGAGACTTTGAATGGACGTCTTCAACAACCGTCGTGGACATCAACCAGTGCTGCCTTCTTTTGTCTTCTAACCTTCTCCCCTCGCCTCCTCCCCCGTCAGTCTTACCGAGGTTTATACTGTGGCCAAAGGTGAACTCAGAGGTAGGATAAGCCATTTGATCTCTTTTATACCTTGGTAGACACGCCCCTTCAACGCACGTGTGCCTAATAACACACTAACTGCATACACATGCGCAGATGAGAGGGATTTGCACAGCTTTTTTTTTCTTTTCTGGGGCAGAACGTGAATTACCATGCAAGAAAGGCAGTATGAGAAGTATCATAAGGGTGCCGGTCATCCAGGGTGCCAGTAACCCGGAAGTAAAAGTGTAGCTTTTACAGTTTTTGCCACCAAAACGTTTTATCACTATTGATTTGAATGAATATAAAATCCGTAGTTTAAAGTAAATAACAACTAGCTGCGCCGCGTCCAATCAATCAAATTTGTACAATAACCTGACTCTCTGTACAACGTACGATCGCTAAATATACGATCAATTGACCATTCCGTGAACATGTGGTTGTAAACAGCATGTCGCAACTGTTTGCCTGAAAGAGTTATTTATTTTTTATTCCTGGGGCACCTGTTTTCACGTGACCAGTTTACTGCGCAAGTGCACACAGTATCCAGGTAGACGACCGTTAAACGGAACTAGAAGGCGCGAAAGTAAGAAAAATAAAGTTAATTTTTCCAGAGAGTCGCGAAGAGGAGAAGACGAGAGGAAACCAGAAGTTTTGTTGTCGAAATCTGAAATGTACCGTTTTTCACCATGAAATAACAATGTAACATTAGGTACTGTTGCCAGTCAGTGTCGGCGTCTGTGTCAGGCTGGTCAGGATGGAGAGAGTATATGTGAGTATTAAAACTGACAAAACGGTAAACTTTATTCGGTGTCGATTAATGTTGTGGGTATTTACTCAGAGTATTACATCCGAGCAAACAAATCGTTGAAAACGTACTCAATATTATTTAAGACAAATCGAATTGAACGTTTTGGATCAATATTTTTACTGTATTTTTGCATTTGACTCCTGTAGATGTTTACGGTGTGGTCACATTTTAAAATAAACTAACTATATTTACTGTTTGCATGTTTAAAACAAGGCATACCACATCACAACTATACTAAGTTAAATCCAGATGACGCCGTTGTGTATATACAAGTCACACAACTAAACAGTTTGTTTCCCTGGCGTTTATGACAGTGAATTTATTGTAAGATTTTGAAACAATCATCAAACTATGAGAAAAGAAAATTGAGATGTACAACATTTTCCTTTGGCCAGTAGATGGTGCTATTTAATCTTTGCAAAACTTGCATCGCCTTCAGCATGTTTAAACCATTGACAGTTTATTAATATGTTGTCGTGACTCGCCATGAATGCACTCACAGTAGGGGCTCAGAGTTTGATGGTGTTGTCCTGTAGGGGTTCTTGACATAATTTCTCGTAAAATGGCAAATTAATATATGACCAAACTAATTTCTCCAGCATGACTTTTTTTTCAAACAGTTTTTTAAGTATCGATAATAAAAAAAAAAGTTTAATGTAATGGCAGTGAAGGTTTTTTCCCCAGTTTTCAGCAGCCTGTCACTTGCAGATTTCTGCTGCAGTACAGAATGACAGTGTGCTGAAAGTATGCTGTTAACTGTGTTCAAGCCGTGGCCCTCGTCATCCTCTGAGAGCAGCTTGCAGGGTCTCGCCCACATTAATTACCCTAAATGCAGCTTGTTCAGCTGAGATCAGCTGGGAACCTCTGTGGCAGCTCATGCTGGGGGAAAGTCGGAGCTCTGCTAAGGGCTGACAAAAAAAGATAAATGCTGTGAGGATATCTCAGGAAAAACAACACTTGAAGCCTATCTCTGCAGATAATTCTGTCAGATGTAATCACAGGACTGGCTTTCGGGGTGTCAAAACGCAGGCAGCTTTGGCAAGTTACAAAGAACAGGAAATGAGCGTGCTGGATATGTTATCTCTGCTTTTTTTTCTACAAACATTCAGCACGTTATCTGATACAGTCAGTAAACAAACACAGACCAAAGACCCCCGTTCTCTGCTAACGGCCAAATATAATCGCCTTTTAACACTATCGTACCTGTGAAATGAACTGTTCTTTGTTAAACGATTTCAGACTTTTTCTTGCCTCTATTACATCCCTCAAGATTTTCTCTGAGTCACACAGACCTCGCCCAAAACTACTTACCAAGATCAACAATGACCTTGTGTGTGATGCCATTTTTTTTACATTCGTAAGGCCTGCTGATGATCACATGCTGTCAAAGCTGTGAGGTCACCAGTTAACCTTTGACCAATCATTAATGTCCAAGCAGCAGCTGGCAGCTCATGCAGTGTTCCAGTGTTAGCATTTCTGTGTGGAACCTCGGCCAAGACAGATTATTGGTGCTTGTTACTGTGACTGTTTGGATTCAGTGGAATTTTATATTAAAGTTATGGTTTATTAAAACATGGAAATAGTTCTACACCGTTTAAATGACATTGTTTACTAGAAAGCAGGAGGCTGTGGAATGATGGTGATGGTGATGGTGATGATGATCACTTTCTGTTCATCCGAGGTGAAACTCAGCCTTTAAATGTGTTGTTTTTAATAATACTGTTCTTGACAATATTATTAAAAACAAATATAGGATAACAATAACATTGAGTTTGAAAGCATTTCAAACAAAAATCAGTGCTTTATAAGATGATTTACTGTTATCAACAGTGAGTACTGCATTTATGTGTATTGTATTCTATTGTATTGTATTACAAAAGTGTTGGTTCTATTTACTTCAACATCTGGAGAAGATTAAAATTAAAATGTTTTTTTTCCCCTGCCAGTTGTTTTCTGCTGTGGTTCATGTGAGCGCTGCAACAATCTATGTCTCGCCCCAGATGCTCTCATTGGTTGAAATCAACAGGCCCTTCTTCCTGGTGACTCACTGTTTGTGTAGGTATGTAACAATCATAATATTAATAATAATAATGAATATGATACTACAATGTAAATTTATATTCACATCTTACTTATTGGTATTATTACACCAATAAACGAGTAAGAATAATGAACTGTATTAATGTGCACGAAAGATTTGTTAGCATTAATTCATTGTTATAATTGCACCATGGTAAGGCATTAACCTGCCCAGCCCTAGTTATTACATGCTGTATCTTGTTTTAGTGTTCGGTGACTTTGAGTGCTACTAAAGTAAAATTGTGCTGTGGCAGCAGCAAAGATATCATTAAAATAATGATGCTTACGGCGTGAGGCTTTTGAACTGTTGATTTCAGGTGCCAGGTTTTATTTTAATGATTTTAAATTAAGTGTAAATGTAAATGACAGTCAATATGGAGCACTGAGTAATTACTATCAATAGTAGCTTCCATGAGCGTGCCACTGTGTGCAGCTGTAACTCACAGTCAATGATCTACTGTAATTAAACCACACGACTAATAAAACACAGACACGACTACACATCAGCTCCTTCTTCCAGAGCAACAATAAAACAGAGGTTTGAAGCTTTCTGGGCAAACAGTAGGGCTAATTAGCAGAGCCTGTACACAATTAACTACACCCCTTCAGTGTATGTACTGCATTTGTCACCAAATGTGTGTACATTCCATGTAGTCAGTCAGTGACATGACAGGAAACATAGGAAATGATTACGCTCGTCCTTAAAGTTCTGTGGCTCTGGTCCAGATCCAGAGTTGAACTCTGAATTCTTTTATAAGAATAATCTTTGGTGCTGCCGAGCCTGAGGGCTTTGGCTTAGAAAACTCTCTCTCTCTCCCTCCCCCCCTCTCTCTCTCTCTCTGCCTCTCCCTCCCTCCCTCTTTTTCTCTCCCTCATGCCAGCAGAGATTTTAATGTATGACAAAGCAGTTCTTGACCTTGAAGGGTCTTATTGTAACAATTAGAGCTCAGGGGAGAAAAAGGCCAGAGTACAAGAGCGTGAAATTGTTTCTCGTTTGAATGTTATCAGAGTCACACACAGTTCAAATCTGGGAGGAAACAAAGCAAGACCTGACCACTGGCTGAGCTGCGACCGTTTCTGACATGCTGCAATCTACATGTATGTTCCTGCGGAAAGAGCAGAGGGGAAGAAAGACACGAGGCAAGTTAGGATTGTAAAAAACAATATAGAAAAAAAAAAATCTAAAAATCGTCTTTTTGCTGCATTTTTTTTTGTCTTTTTTTCACAAGTCAGGAACCAGTGAGGACATGCTGAGGAGAGGAGCCAGCCAAGAGTTTCTGTTTAAAGAGAATGCACTGAGTTTCTGTTGGCCGAAGTCAGTGCCGAAAAGATGAGGGGGTGTGTGTGTGTGTGTGTGAGTAACCTCCACCAAGATGACCTCACTAACAGGAGAACTTTGCTCCAGCTTGTCCTTCCCTGTACTCTTAGGGCTCAGCCTTTCTACCCCATCTCAGCATCCTGACTTGTCCCTGAAGCCCTGATGGGTGTGTGGACTGTTGGCCGTTCACTAGCCATTGTGAGCGGAAACACCAAACACACACACACACACACATCTACTTCATTACCCTAACTTTACCTATTACAAATGAATTCCCTAATCCTAATCTGACCCTGATTTTAACCCAAACTTCATTTTGAAACTAAAAATACATTCTTACTCAGAGGGGATTTACAATATATTCCCACAAGGAAAAATATGTCCCCACAACATTAGTGTCTTTGCCAAAAATGTCCCCACAAATACACACAACCGCAGTACACTGTCCTCAGACATACCCCAAGGCTTCTCTTCTTCATCATCTTTCCATGCTCCGTAATAGTTCTGTTTAGGTTGTCTTCACTTCATTCCATTAGCTTTGTGTACATCTGTGTGTGTGTTTACCATTTGTGTTCAGCTGGTCCCTACACTTATCTGCCACTTGTCTGAATGTCTTCCTTGTAAATGTTTGTAACCTGCTCCCTGTCCGTGGAGTGGTGGCACTCCATGAAGGTCGGGGATTCCAGGACTTCCAGGCAGCAGAGCTGTGTGGAGGACTTGAATCCAAACATCAAGAGTCGACTGCTGCTCTAAGGTTCGTCTCCACTCATGCTCCATTCCTCTGCCATTCCCTCATGCTTTGGCCGGCAACTCACACGTCTCTCCAGGATTTCATGCTGAGCTTGAGATCAAAACTTGGATCTTTGCTAACACCATGAGCTATGATTCAGTGGGTCTTTGTCATGCAGAACTCTCTGCTTGTAGTGCCTGCTGCCCTGGGCCTCTTTAGCAGCACATGAAACATACCACATACTGCCACAACTTCCACTAACATGATTAAAATAGCCAATAACCACAGTTGTAAAACTTTAGGGTTATGACATTTCCTGTCATCAGTACTTCTGATTTTATTCAGATTATTTGCTTTTGGGATTCAGTAAAAAAAATCCTAACTTTATAAGAAAGTCCAACACAACAACAGGTGACAGCCATTTCAGGTACAGCCTCATACAGTGTACATGTACAGTACCTCAGTATGTGGTTTTATAAGTCCTGTCCCCATTAAAGCTCCTATAATATATTATTTATAAAATACTCAATAGTGTGCAGTGATTCTAACTTTAGCTTTAACTTCACTTTAGTAGTAGTAGTGAGCATATAGTACACACACACCGTTCTTTGTGGTGCTAAGAGATGTCGACGTCTGTGCTTAGTGTTTGCAGATGGTGGTAGAAAACCTGGGACTGTTTTCCATCCCTAAGATGGTCAGATTTGTGTGGAGACAATGACTCTGTATAAATCCCACGTGGCGTAGAGATAAGTGGAGGGCAATTCCAGCCTGAGTGAGTAGCTGAGGCCAAAAATACCATCCATTCTGCTGCAACAGATGAGGACCTGGAGATGGGTGGTGTAACAGAGGAGGGCTGAAGTGAGAGGATGATCTGCTGAAATGATTACACTAAAAAATGGCAACTTTAAAAGCTGGTTGCAAACTAAATCTTATTTTACACTGCCACCTACAGGGCTGGAGTGTGTGTATCATTTTTATTGCCGTGCTTGTCATGAGGCAACTGAGATTGGTTCAAACCTTGTATTGTATTTGTAATTAATCCAACAACATGTTGGAGGTAAAGTCTGGGCCAAACATAGAGGGTTAATACTTTAGGACACTAGGACAGGACCCACACAGTCCACCTGGACTCCACCTCCTCTTCATAGTTGCGTTCCCACTGCGACAGGGAGCTGTTAGAACCTGAATCATGACCTGAAATACTCTGCTCACTTTTTCTGCATAATCACTTTTTTGCAGTCGAAGAGGGAAATGAGTTCATGCAGCGCCGGGGTAGAAAAGTGATCCATTTGGAGGCAGAGGGGATTTCTCTGAGTCGTTCTGTGGTTGTGTGTATGTGCAGTGGTCTTCAGTGAAGGAGACCATATGTGATCAAAGACAGCCGAGGCCAAACAGTTGATACAGTTCTGACGTTACATTATCCTAAAGTCACACGTATGGAAAGACAGAGAGGGAGGGGAGGTCGGCGGGGGCTCATTTCTGCTGCAGCTCATTTTCTTGAAATATTTTGCATGAATATTGGCAGCCGTCGGGCTGGAGAAGACAAAAGGAAATGAACCGCGCCTGCTGGAGCCAAAGACAACACACAGTGTGAGAAAGTCTCACTGCAGTTACTGTGTGCAGGGGACAATCTCAATCAAACGTCTGTGGGACGGAAAAAAAATTAATGCTGGTCAACGATTAAAGCTTTTAATTAATCCCAGAAAGTCATGCTACTAATCACCAATAATCAAATCAAAAGTATTGTATAGCACATATTTATTTAAAATGTACTGCCAAATGAATGGAAGTCCCATAACATTTGTTGTGCTAACACTTAACATCAGCTTTTTATATAGTAGCAGTTAAATAAAAGTATTTAGTGTAAGTTTTTTTTTGTAATTTGTTGTTGTGGGGGGTGCACTGTTCTTGCGGGAGGGCATTTCTATGAAAAATGTTTGTGGACCTCTGGCAGGGATGGTCAGACTTTTTTTCTAGCTCCTAGTTAAAAATAGGGATCTCCAATATTAACTTTTTGCCGATATTGTCTAAACACTTAATTTCTGATTCCAGTATCAAGCGATACCGATATAGGCCTGGTAATATGTATTTATTTATCTGTACAAAAAATTTTATGAGTATGAGATTAATTAAATGAGCTGCAATGCTGCCATCTAGTGACTTTTGCTTTAATATACATCCGTTTATCCCTAAAACTATTTTTAGGGCACACATCATTTGGCCGAACCCACGCATTGCGTCAGGTTTTCATTATCGGGGAAAAAGTGATTACAATTATTACAGATATTACATAATATGCTAATATCAGACATTCCTGGTTAAAAGTTTGAAAGTATAATAAACCAAAAACCCCAGTTATTTCATCTTAAATGAGTTCTGACCCAGTGTACTGTGTTGCTGCGCTGTTGAACAGTGAGACTCTACAGTATAAGACTTTTATGATGTAATGACACACGGCTGCCTTTAAACCTGTGTGAAGGACAGTGTGGATTATAAAACATCTGAAGTGGTGGAGGAATAAAAAGGCGTGGGAGGGTGAGGGCGGGGGTGAGGAAGGGGTCTCTGGGTGTTTGACTGATAGAGCAGAGGAGGGAGAGGAGCCAGGTCTGTGTTTGCTGGGTGTGGCTGCAGACATGAATCAGTGTGTGTGAAAACTATCACTGCACCGGACCAAATTCCTGAAAACACAGTATGTGATGTGTAAATATTTATAAGACGCATTTCAAATCAGAGCAAATGATTCAGCTGGACGATAGAAAATCATCAGGAGGAGACGGAAACACTCCAGACTCCATTCAGATGAACAGGTGTTTGTTTTTTTAAAAAGCAAACAAAAATACTGTAAACTTTGTTTGTATGTCTCAACATTTGTTGTACTTTTCTCCTAAACTTTTATGAAGTGTAAAAACTGTGAACTCCATTAAGGAAAATATTTATACTTTATAGTTTTTATTTCTTTGCTTTTTCTTCTATTTCTCCCTAGACTTTATCATCTCTTTTTCATTTCTTCCTCTACTTCTTATTCACTTCTCTTCCTTCTTGTCTTCTGCTTTGTCTTCAACTTCTAGTATTTATTCTTTACTCCTATTATTTCTACACCATTTTCCTTTAATTTATTTTTTATTCTCCTCTTCTTTTCTGTCATTTTTCCTCAGTATTTCTTTACCAGTTGATCTTTTTTCCTTCATTTACTTTTATATTCCCGTTTATTTTTCCTTTCCTTTCTCATCTTTTTTTATTTCTTCATTTTTTTCTTCCCTCTTGTTTTTCTCTTATTCTGTAAACACGTTATCATCAAGTTCTTCTTCGTGATATACGTATGTCTCGAAGTTAAACACCCCTCGCCCCCTCCTCTCCTCACTTCTGGACTTCCTGCACCATATTGTATTATCGCAGGAGTTAATAGTCCTGGCTTGTGCATTTTTTTGTTTTTGCACGCAGGCTTTTGTATCGCGAGAGCAGCGGAAGAATGGGAGGAAAAAGTTGAGGAGAAAGTTGAGTGCAGCAGGGATGAGGAAGAAGGCTGTGGTGTGAGGCAGAGACGCAGTGAGTGTTGCCTTTGTCATCCTCTGGAATGCATCAGCTCTTCTGACTTCACTGTGCAAAAGTCAACAGGCAGCTCGATGTGGACTTCCACACTTTACAATGCGTATTCATTTATAGCAGATCAGGTTTGAGTTCAGCTTTTTTTGAAGTTGATTTTCCCCCAATTCTCCTTCGCAGTTTTCCTGTGTATCCAGCAGTACCTGAGGCTGAGAGTCAAGTCTGTCCTTCGTCGGCAAATCTCCTGCTCAGGAGACAAGGTAAAATCATCCCCGCTGCACTTCTTCACTCTGTGCCGCGCACATTTCCACCTTAGTATTTTGCGACTTAAAACTTTCTGGAATCGAGTCAAACTCCCATATATCTGAGAGTTTTCCCACTTTGCGCAGCATCTTTTGCGCCTTTTTCTCCAATGCCTCTGACCTGTTTTGCAGCTTTGGCTCCACTGCGGGTACAAAAGCCAACTTTCTGCCTTCCGCTGCCCGCTGGACTTGGACTGTTGGATATGCCGGACTGTCACCGTGAGAAGCGGCCGCTGCAGTTGGCCGTGGCTCTGCTGGCCCTGCTGTGGCTCAGCGCCGCGCCTGCAGGGGCGTCAGAGGAGCTGGATGTCGCCGACAGCGAGGTGGTGACCCGACAACCGGACAGCAAAGCCGGGAGAGCCAAGAGGAGAGGGACCGATGTCCTGAGAGGGTAATGTAACCATCTGTTATTCTGTGAATGCAATCATGAAATACGTCCGTCTGCTTTATATGCACAGAAAATATTAAGGTCTCAAACCCGCGGTCCGCGGGCCACATCTGATATCAATAATAATCTGTTTTTGCTCATGAGGTAACTTTTTAGATTGTACTTTTAATTATTTTTTCCAATTATCAAAATATTTTCACTGGTCTTTAAGAAGGAAAAGAAGAATAAAAAGATTGTATCACTATTGGTAGCAAACCACACTATTTATATTAAACAAAATCAGACACTGATGTGATGTTTTGTTAAAAAAAATAATCATAGTGATTATTTAAAGACTAAGAATGGTAATGCTTTTTAATCCAAGTATTCATTTTTTGTATTTGCAATACTCTATATTGCATGATAATATAATATTGGAATTATTTAGTCGGTTTTAGACAAATATAGACTTCAGATTTGATGTTTAACATAATGCTCATTTTATATGAATTCATACTTATATATTCAATAGTATTCACAGGGAGTTTCATTCACTAACAATTCACTTCTGCACATAGGAAATGTTCTCCATGCTAAATATAACATGGAAGTCCACAGTGATGCTGTCATGCTCATTTTTACCTTCTAAGTGTTTTCAGACAATAATTATTTTTCTGATATGCAGGTTTTAGGTGTACAGTAACTTGTATTACTTTGGAAAATCACCATCAGATTCCATTGACGTAGGGATTGACCTGTCTTATTACTGAGCCAGCTGCAGGTCACGTTGGTGTCCACCAGGGCGTAATGTCCGTTGTGTCACAAATTAGGGCTGTCATTTGCAACAGTTACATCATATTTTATTTAAGAAAAATCTGAAACGGGTTATACAGTGACACTTACCAAACCAACTTCACACTGATGGTGCCACTGGTCACTTTACTGTTGTAGTGGTGCGGCCCACTTCCAGTTCCTATTATTATTATTATTATTCTACCAGGCTGTTGTGATGTTGATTACCTGTTCAAGAACACTAACAGCTGTGTGTGTATGTGTGTGTGTGCGTACACGTGTTTAATACGACAGACTGAGACCCATGAATGACATTGTCTGTGATGGGAAGTTTGGAGCAAAGTTTAGTAATTAAATATTGGCAAGAATATGACATTCCTGCAGACTGCAATAATAAATTACATTCAAACAAAGAAGGCCATTGGTCTGTGTGAGGCTGAGAGACAGAGGGAGAGGGAGAGGGCGAGAGAGAGAGAGTTTTCCTGGCCAAAAACACCACACCCCAGTTGTGGATAAATCACATCTGCAGCTGTACACAGTGGGTCACTGCTGGAAAGGTTTTGTCTGTGCATGTGCATATGTGAATAAAAGTGAGAGGAGTGTGTGAGTGTGAGGGAAGGAAGCGAGAGGAAAGCAAATAAAAAGTAAAGAAAGAACGTCTCTGTCCAATGATGACGGCGAACAGCTGACGGAGGTCACGCAGCCAAACAGCCCGTCGAACGTTCTCCTCAGGCGTTCCTGCTTGACATTTTTGAGTGACTCGATCAGAACATCTGGGTTCAGAGGAGGGGAGTCTCATGGTGACCCACCACCGTGATGTTTAATGTTGAGTGTTTCACACGTTGATGAGGTGCCGTTATTCACCTCGTGGGCCTGTTTGGGCCGACACCGTTAAATATACAGTTTACAGTGAGGCGTGGGTCAGCGCCGGTCCTGTAGGGAAGCCGTCACAACTGTTCTGCTTTTATTAGCTTTGGCTGCGATGAAGTGTTACTCAGAGTAATGCCGAGTCACCGACAGAAGCCCGTGATTATGGTCTGCAGATATGAGTGAACTTGAACTGCAGCGGTTTGAACCCTGACACGCTACATTAACATTTTACTACTGTGTCGTCTCCAGGCCAAATGTATGTGGATCAAGAAACAACGCCTACTGCTGCCCAGGCTGGAAGACTCTGACTGGAGGGAACCAGTGCATCGTTCGTGAGTACCAGCTCCTCAGTTCACGACCGTACACCAGTCATTCACACACTGGTTCCCTGGTTTATCTGATGATCTTATTAACCTTATGAGACATGACCACGAGTTATTGACCGTCTTTGGGAAACCTGAGTTTTTACACCTACTGAACCTTTGTCTTGTTCTGAGACCGTTGAATCACCTAAAAAAGGGTTATTCCTGGGATTTTTCTGAACTACAAACCAGACCTTCTGTTGAGACTCCAAGTAAGTGACTCAAGATAAGATGGAGTGAATTCTCGTGTCTAGGAGAATCCATCTTCATCAAATGAACTATTAGGCTCAGTAAAGTCAAATTCATCCTCATCCCTGATACAGGGGACAAGAAAACGGTGGGAAGTCAAAAACGTGAAGATAAATTGTGACAAACAAATTTTTTTCATGAAAATATTAAATAATTCTAAACTCTTTGTCAGTGGTGTTTCCATTAGAGGATTTGAAAGATGTCGTTGACACCGGGTCACGGCCTATGTCTTTGTCTGGTCTAAGGACTGAAATCCAGTTGCTGGACCCCGACCTGATGGATAGCTGAGGACAGGATACTCGGCCAACAGCTCACTGTGGGAAAGGAAACAGCTAGTATTAAAAGCAGTAACTGGTCACATTTATGGAAACAAAAGTCAAAGGAAAAAATAGCCTGGTGTCCAGGCCAAGCTTTTTTGGACTCTCAAGGTCTTTAGAAGATAGGCCAAGTTAGACATGTTGAAATATGGTGCTGTTGAAATATTGTACTGTAGATGAGAGGTCACTCTAACGGACTCTCAAAAAGCAGATAAGGTTCTGGGCCAAAGTTTTAGGCGGGTGTGCCTCAGTCTGATGGGTGGGCCAGAAATGAGGGCAAAGGGAATGGTGAAATCAAAGGGTTTAGGGTTAGGGTTTATTTTTTAAGTCATTATTTTGTGAGGAGTTAATTCATGAAAATGAATAGATTGAAGACCAAAGCCAACTTTAAACTCTCTAACCACTGGCCTTTATCTTGAATCCATATCCAAAATCTTCCATTCCAGCACTAATGCCTTCTGACCTGGTTTCATCTCACATCTGAAAGATTACATTTTCATGTTTTTACAGCGATTTGCCGGAGTTCCTGTGGAGATGGTTTCTGTTCCAGACCCAACATGTGCACCTGCCCCAATGGCCAGGTTGCCCCGTCTTGTGGCTCCAAGTCAGGTAGTAGTGGTTAGGTTTTCTTCTGGGGAGGGTCTTATAATAAAGAGAGAATTGGATCATATTGAACACATAGTTTGTGGATAGTGGGCTACGACCCAACAGATAAACAAGTTTATAGCATGAATAGTTGTACAACATTCGATGGAGTCTACGGCCTGGTCCACACCCCAGTGTGGATTTTTAAAAAATGAGGAAACAGTGATGGTAAAACAAACAAGTCATTATACACAGGCCATAAGTCTGCAGCTCTGACATACTGTATGTACTCTTCTGTGGAATACAATAATAATAAGATGTTTTCAGTCACATCTGATTTTTTCTTCTTCTCAGTCTAAATGTGTGAAGAAATGAATGTGATTTAAAAAGAAAACCAAACAGAAAAAGTGTTGAAAATGAAAACTTAACTTAAACTTTTCTCGAGATTTCATCAACTGATATATGCTGTAATTAGGTTTTGGCAAATAATGTCGAATCTCTTGGGTTGTTGTGTGTTTATGACTCTGGGTGTATGTGTGTTTTGGAAGCGATCCACAGTCAACATTCCCTCGTTGTTGCTCTCCAGCAGCCCACAACACTCCAACCCAACGTTCTCGTCTGCTCTTTTAAGAATGTTCTATTGGTGGTGGAGGTTTCCCTCGTGCATGTACTGTACGTAGTAAACCTGTGTTTGTGTTCGTTCTGCCCACAGTCCAGAACTGTAATGTTCGTTGTATGAATGGTGGAACCTGCGCTGAGGATAACTGCCTGTGCCAGAAGGGTTACGTTGGAAATCACTGCGGTCAACGTAAGTAAAATATCACAGGAAAAATACTGAATGAAATAATGGTCACCAGAGATCTGACAGATAAACAAAGTCAGAAAAATCCATCATTTCAGACCCACTAATCACCACCTCTACAAGTACACCACCAATCCAGTCAAATTCAACACGTTTAGTCTAAGCCTGGACCAGTAAAGGTTGGTTAGTCTACAGATGAACACCAGAGTGAACCACAGACAAACATCCTGTCGTTCTAGACCGACTCTGGATCAAACATTTACAGTTGAACTGCAGCTAGTTCTTTTACAATACTCATATGCTGCCATGGTTACATGAAACCTTCGTCAGGTCTTCACCTTCATGGATGAGGTGGGCGGAGCCTGCAGTGGCTCATTAGCTTTTAAAGGTAAAGGCACAGAGACTATCCATTCAGAACAGAATGCTGTGGTCAAACCTATGGTTCATGTTTAACCAAAATATTTTATTCAAACATCAAGAACCAATGTCTCCTTTGGCCCAGACTGTGGCCTAATGGTGAGAGGACTGGGCTGGTAACCAGTTACCAGTCCCACCTTGGCCATCTAGGTCAAGCACCGATTCCCCCGTCCCCAGGGCGTTTACAGGGCTGTGTGCCTGTGGCCGCCTCAGTCATGCATGTCATGGTGTTTACACAGACAAAGAGACAAGGAAATATTTTCATTTCAAATTATGTCCATAACCACAGACGTTAGAGGACAGAGTCATGTCATAACTGACGATCATCTGTTGTCCCTCATTTCACAGCGGTGTGTGAAAACGGCTGTCAAAACGGAGGCAGGTGTGTGGCTCCAAACCGATGTGTGTGTCCCTACGGCTTCACCGGCGCCCAGTGTGAACGAGGTAACGGCGGCCGTGCCGCACGGCTCTCTGCTCCTCTCATTCTAACACCGTACTCTGTCTGTACTCTACAGTTAAGGCTCCCACTGCAGCCACAGTGGGTTCCAAAGCCGCATGTTTGAAGCCACTTGTGTGAAAATGTGACTCAATGCAGTGCGGCGGTTGTTTTTGTGAGTGAAAACAATCCCTGCTTAGTCATGCCACGGGCTGGTGGAATCTGGTTTGTTGTGGAACACATGCATGTGAAGCTTGGGCTAAGAAATGACCATTATTTTCCACATCTGCTCTGGTATGGTGCTCTGGGGAATGTAATGTCTTTCTAAATGTGTGCTGTTTGTTAGCTGAAGACCTCCCAACCTCCTGTGGTTGCTCTCTGGCAAAGAAAGAGCAAAGGCTCCAAAATATACAAGCACACGCAAACCCTGAGCTGAGAGTGGCTCTGTGTTTTTGTGTGGGGCTTGTATCTATGCAGTCATGTGTTTTGTAAGTGTGCTGGGGGCCGTCAGTGCCACAGCAGCTAATGTTTGGATTGACATGTGAGCTGTGACTTTAGTCATTTCTCTTTTAACAATACGGCAGATCAGAGGCCAGTGAGTTTTATACCAGTATGAAAATTTAAATATTCAGCTTAAGGACGGCCGTGCTGTGGTAGAGCAGATATATATATATATATATATAGATAGATAGATAGATATATATATATATATTGTGTGTTAACTGGATGAAATTGAGGCTTATATTTAAATTAACATTTTTATCTGAAATATCAGTGTGGCTCCATTACTCTATAAATATATATGTAATATAAGTAATATTGGTGGGAAAGTATTTTGAAAAAATACTAATACTTTTTTTAACCCAGCCAATGTCTTAATGGAATCAGGTCCCAACAAGAACCTTTCAGTCCTGCAGACATTTGTCTTCAGCACCATGTTGCCACACAGTGACTCAGTGACGGGCTGACCGCCGGTCGCACCACTGCCACAGAGACGACTGTAGTCTGGACACAGTCTGCTTATCAACATGCCTGTTGTTGGTCACAAATGAGATTTCACTTGGAATGTGGGAATGTTGCTGCTGATTGCAGGCGGGGTTTGTTTCTCCTCATGAAGAGTCAAGTTTTCAGAGAGGCTAACACTGGATGCGGGTGAAAATCTGGCCTGGAACATGGAAAAACACGAGCTGTCCAGTGAAAAAGTGAAAGCAGACAGAGCACACCAGGAGAGCTGCTCCTTTAACGTCTCACTTACTCTCCCCCTATCAGGCTCTGTTCTAGCCCAGTGCAAACCTCAGTAGATAGATAACCGTGTGTGTGTGTGTGTTCACACGTGAGTGTGTGCTAACGTTGTTTAATCTGGAGGGAAATGGTAAATCTGCTGACAGACCTGGGGAAGTCCCACTCAGATATCAGGCTCCTTTATACTGGCCCGAAAATGCACGCTGAGGCCGAGCGTTTGTCAGAGAATGTTAAGAGTGAGAGCAGGGTGAGGGGGGGGGTGGGGACCAGGATTTTCTGCATATGTACAAACAGTGTTGGACCAAACCCAGGAAACTTGTGTAACCCACTTACCACAGGGCTTCCCACCTGTGTGCACTGATGCAGTTCTTTCTGTTGCGTTCCAACAGAAACGATACTCACTTCAAACCAAGTCACATGAGATGAACGTTTGATTCCAAAAGTAGTGCAGAGACTCGAAAACAACACCAGCGTTTTGTGATCATCACTGGCTAGACTGTCGATGAAGGCTGGGATATTGGCTCATTCTGTGTGTGTGTGTGTGTGTGTGTGTGTGTGTGTGTGCGCGCGCGCGCGCTATTGCTCCCAGATGTACAGGACATGGGTGGATCCCCCAACTGTATGCAGTTCACTGAGAGACAGTGAGATGACGGATGAAATGACACCACTTTCACCCTACAGCTGTCTGCCTCTCCCAGTTTACCTCAGCTGACTGTTGAAAAGTTCTTTGGTCTGAGCTTCGATCCCATTTTTTTTCCCGGAGGTTCTCGTCTCTGTGTTTGTAGCTAATTAGCTGGTTAGTTAGATGGATTACCTGTGGCAGAGTGGCAGTGTTGCTGCCAAAACATGAACCCAAAGAAGTCAGTTTCAAATGTGGCTGTCCACACACTCCCAAGTGACTTCACATTGGCATGGTTGTTAAGCAATTCATCCACTGGGGGGCAGACCTCCACCCCTCTATTGCTGTCGTCCTATTCTGTGCCAAATTCTTTGTCAGTCGTCCGTCCCTCTGATGTTAACATCACGCTTGTGTTGGTAATTGCAAACACATTTGTAAAATGACTCTGCAAACCAATGGTCCTGCACCAGGAACCAAGACAAATTTTTCCACGGACCATCGGCAGGGCACAGTGGGTAACAGTCATGTGCAAAACAAAAAACACAAAATTGTTACATGTATATATAATGTAAATATAATGACTATTTTATATAATGCACCTTTATTCCTATTACTGGTTCATTGAACTTCACATATCACCATCACTCCAATGTCACAAATAGCGTAATGGATATGTCTCGTCGATCCCAGAAGGTTGTGACTGTTTATTACAGACTGACCTTTAGACACAGCCAGACTCACTTGTCTTCATGCTGTTAGCTGCATGCTATGGTTTTCTGTGCCTCGAAATCCCTGTTTTATTACATTTTCACATGAACTAAAATAAGATGTCGTTCCTGGTCCAGGTTTCAGTCTGTCATGTGATCTGTGTCAGGCATGTTTAAGTCGTCAGTAATCCAAGTCCAGATGAACGTCCTGGGCTGAATGGAGGTGGGCATCGTCATCATTGTTGTTCCTCTGCTGTGATGCAGCAGTTGACGTGTCGACGGCTGATTCCTTGACAGTTGAAATGTTAAAGTAACTGCATTCAGTCACAGTACGTCTGAGAGGTCGGCTCTGAGTAGACAAAGAATTAGAAGTATTTGGTCTCCAGTGGAGTCTGAGCAGGAAGGAGCAGCACAGATGACCCAGTTCTGTTTAACACATCGCTGGTGCCGGAGTCGGAGCGAGCGCCCGTGGAGGCTCAAGTCACGTGACGGGTCTTGGGCTGGGCTCCAGTCAACAATAAAAAACACAATATGTTGCTTGTTTGAAACAACTGCACAGTGAGAACAGTCTCCCAGTTCCCCTCTTACTGTCTGCTGTCTGGTGTGAAATGTGGAAATGATTTTTGCCTTTGGATTTCAGCCAGATTCTTTTGGGAGGCTTGCATCCTCCACAGCCCCACACCTCCTCCTCAGCCTCCTCCCCCTCCTCCCCCTCCCATTCCCATCCTCATTTCACCATCGTTCAGTACAACTGGCCTGATAAGATGCAGTGATTTTAAACATTTAACAGGAGAAATCCTGAACAGTGGATATTGATAGATTAGTAGGTCAGTAGTTGTAGATTAGCTGTAATAGTACTAGCAGTAGTAGATTTGCAGATTATTATTGTTGTTGTGGTTATTTTTTATGTTATTGCAATCTCTATTATTAAATTAAATTTAGAATTCTCTATAGTAAAGTTTACCACATCATGTCTGAGGTGAAATATACTGTATATCTAAGAACAATAAGTATAATGATAAAAGCGGTTACATCAACAAGTATATAAATAGTCAAATAAACAGTTAGATAAATAGGCAGTTCCAGCAGATATAACAGTGAATGAAGTTATAGACCCAAACCTCGCCCAATAAGTAAAATAAAAAAATTCCTAAATCCAAATCCTATTTTCAAATCCAGAGACATGATCATGGCTGAAGTACTGTTGTTGGCCAGTGGGATGGTCCATCTGTAGTCAATTTTATTTAAATGAAGGTTTTTGAAGCAGGAAAAACATTGTATTTTGGGGACATTTATAGCTGTTAGAGCAGTTTTGTTATAACAAAGTTGTACAAGATAATGCAACAGTCTGCGGGGCGTTAGCTGTCTTTTGGGGTTTTTTTTGGAAAAGTTGTTGGTGCTGAGTCATAGCTCAAAAAAACTTGAGCTGCATCTCTAAACATCGTGAAAACCTTCATAGAGCTGGTAATAGTCTTAGCTTTGGATTCATCACAGTAAACAAGTTTGACAAATAACAGCAGGTGTCAGTGTTTCTCACCTGTTCTTATTTGTGAAAAGTCAAGAAAAATAAAAGGAAGCAAAAATACATCTTGATAGGTCTATCACAGAGTTGTTTTCAGTTGTATTTCAGTTGTATTATGACTGTTCACGGTGTCTAGTTGTGGTCTACAATAATGTTAATCGGTCTACAGTCCTGAACAGTCATCTGACTGTCGTAGACTAACTGACTGGCCTGCACTCTGGTCCGGTCTGACACAAACAGAGTTCTGACCTGAAGTCGAAGCCTCCACAGAGGTATCCTGGGTGGTGGAGGGCTGTTTCTAAGCTTCAGAGACACGGAAAAGTTTTCTTCCAGTGTGCTTAAATAACATAAAAATAGAATGATAATATGTGTCTGTGACTGTGTATTAGAGCAACAATAAGTTGGGTTGGGATGGACGGTTGAGTTGTTGGATATTCGCTGTGCTTCAGTTAAAAATGTTCAGTCGGATGAATTTTACAAATTAATTCTTGTGGTTATTTTTTCTTCATACTTGAACTTGAAAGTAAAATTTTGAATGTGCGTCTGAATGACTGTGTTTCTAACTGGAGGCCTGACTATCATATTCATGCAGCAGACTGATTTCTCATCCTGCAGTGGCTGCATACTGTTACTGCTGTCTGTTGGTGCCCACACAACTCTGAAAGGTTTTCCAGACAAACTTCCCTGGAGTTTCTCTCTCTCTCTCTCCTTCTCTCTCTCTCTCTCGCTCTCACACACACACACACACACTCTCATGTACAATGCACCTGGGAGCCAGACAGATTAAAATGCCAGGAACAGACAATGCGTTCTTTATGAGATGTGTTACTGTCCCCCTCTGCGCTTCTTTCGTCACCATCAGAGTACGCTACACAGTATAACGACTTGAACTTGTCAAGCAGAATTACATTTGTTCCTTTGGGAGATTCAGTTTCTCAACCTTAATTAGTTTTTCAAAAACATTATCGGGGGAGGGAGAGTTTTCTCTGACAAAACTTCTTGAATCTACAGCGTTGGTTTTTTGGCAGTTTTCTGTGTTTTCTTCTGTTTTTTTTTCTGTACTGGAAAAAGAGAATTTATGTTTTCAAAGAAAAAAAATCGGACTTTTCTCTCCGCAGACTATCGTACTGGACCTTGTTTTGCCTCTGTGAATAACCAGATGTGTCAAGGCCAGCTCTCAGGCATTGCCTGCACCAAGACCATGTGCTGTGCCACAGTGGGACGGGCGTGGGGTCACCCCTGTGAGATGTGTCCAGCACAGCCTCACCCCTGCCGACGAGGTTTCATACCAAATCACCGCACTGGGGCCTGCCAAGGTAAAGTCTGTTTCCCATAATCCTTTTTTGTTTGCCTCTCATCCACACCGTGTAAAGCAGGTGTAGGTAATTTTTTTGACTTGCTGACCACATTGGGTCCTACAATTTGATGATGGGCAGGTCAGGAGCAGATAGAGTCTGTGTGAACTCAGATAAATGACATGTAAAAGTCATGCATGAAAGCCAAAATGCTAAAATACTTTTTAGCCCTTTCTACGACATCACTATGCTGCTGGATTTGTTTGTTGACCGTTCATGAATAGAGTCTACTGTGAACTGAGGCCAAAACATTGTTCCACTTGCTATATGTTCTAATCTTAAAAACAAAGTGATCTCAGTCCCCTGATGTACCCTGCGCCCCACAGTTTGGGTAACACTTATTTAGAGGATTAGTTCTAATTGGGTTAAAGTCCATGTTTATGGAATGTGCATGAAAACCTGCTGTGACGGGCCTGTCACAGTCAGTATCACGGGTCAGTGACAGCACCATGTGGGGGAGAACTTGTTCCTGGCAGTGTGGTGTTCTGTCTGCTGGCTTTTGACGCAGCGACGTCAGAGGCTCTGCGAGGAGAGGTGGGGGTGGGGGAGGAGGGGGACTGGACTCCAGAGCTGCCTGAAAAAAGATGAAGTAATAGAAGGTAAGATTAAAAAAAAAGAATGAATCTAAGAAGGTCTAACGTATAATAAAATCCAAATAAGACTAGCAAGGAAGTACATTTCTGAAAAAACAATAAGACAGATGAAGTTTGTAGCGACTTGAAAGTTTAAGCCACTGAGATGCTGAGGATGGGCCTGGATGTCAGACCCACTATCAAGAAAAATTCACTGGGACAAAAACAGGTTACTCAGTACAGTGCACTACTAAATCAGAATAATCCCAATGATCAACGACAAATTAGAGGTCAACAAAAAATATGGCAACCCAAGCTCACCCCCTCTCTTCCTCTCTCTCTCAATCAAAAGAGAGCAACAGGTGAACACAGGTGCTGGATCCTACTCATGATCATGTGACCACTACCAATAACCAATAATAACGTAAACTAAATCATACTCAGAACAAGTAACACCAAAACCAAAAGAAAATCACATTCATGACTCCAACAAAATTATTAAGTTAAGTTTTGTCACAGTCACTCTCAAACTGTACGTTCACATTTGTTATATTTGGTTTAAAGAGAAGAATTTCTTCTTTTCCACGACTAGGTAGATGCTTTATAATCTGCCGTTCTGGTTTCACCTGCTGTTATTGCGACTAAATCTACTGACTACTAACATGTCATTTAAACATCAAGTAACTGTATTCATTTGAACAAGAGTAGCAGGATGTGTCCCCTGTCCTCCACTGGTGCAGTGTCCTGACTTGAACTTGTGACAGACTGCTGATCTGTGATCAGTTGGCAGAAAAATACGTTTTTATGAAGGTTTATGTGAATGTCTGTGTTTCCTAGATCTCCCTCTGCTCTGTCTGTGAACACGTGCTGTGGTGTTTAATGACACTTTTCACCTTTCATCTCCACAGATGTGGACGAGTGCCAGGCCATCCCTGGCATATGTCAAGGAGGAAACTGTATCAACACAGTGGGATCGTTTGAGTGTAAATGTCCGGCAGGTCACAAGTTCAATGAGATCTCACAGTACTGTGAAGGTGAAAATCCAGCCTTTCATCAGCCTTTTCTGAAGAACTGAGAACTACATCTGATTTAGTCTTAGTCTTAGTCTGCCCCACATGACTTCCTGTTTAGTTTTCATCTTAGAAAGTAAGGGTTTCCCAACGTTTTTAAACCATGGCACATGTATATCATCAGGAAAAACCACATGACACACCACCAGACAATAAGTCTATGTAATGAAATATAATAATCTTCCAGTTTAAATGACCTCATCATTGACTAAAATCTCGGCCTGTTTAGTTGAAGACAATGCTGATATACTGGCAGGAATTGAAGAAAGACACACACAAAGATATTCTTCAACAGCTATTAGTTTTAATAGCTATCTGCTGCCACCTAGCAGAAGAGGATTTAATTGGTCTCCCTGTCATTGATGAACAAAGAAAAACAATTGCAATAAATAAATAATAGTTTTGGGACCAATTAAGTGACATTGGATCATTTTCCACAGCACACCTAATGATCCGTCACGGCACACTAGTGGGCCACGGCACAGTGGTTGGGAATCACTGAGCAAACTTTGCTGGAGATTATAAGTCATTGTAAATACCCCTGGTACAAATCAGCAGGGGTAATAATTTGAGAAAGTCCTTGTTAACAGAAAAGTCAACTTAAAAGCAGGCATCTGTAACTTTACCTCAGTCCCTCAGTGTAATTAAAGCAGCGCTCAGCTCCGTCCCTGTACTTTTGTCTAACACTCCGCTTTGATAGAAAGCAAGACTGTGTTTTCCTGTGTGTGTGCATCAGTGAGAAAATATGAAGGTTTTGAAGACAACAACAACAAGTGAACGACAAACTTGAATCCATGACTCACTAATTAGATCATTCTCCCTTTCATGTGTTTTTGCTGTTAGAATTTAATGTTCTGTGTGTAAACTTTACATTTTAAGGACAGACATAATTCAAACTCTCCTCTGAGTGTGAGCGATGTTTCCATCTTTCTTTTCTTAACTTGTGATAATCTCAGAGATTTACTTGTTTTGCAGATCGCAACCTAAGATTCACCAATAAAATTAGTTTATGACAGAAAGTCCCTCTTTAACCATACTGTCTGGATTAGAAATATTTATTATGCTAGAAAACATAACAGCAGAATGAGAAAGTCTACTTTTGAAAAGACTTTTTAATTTGAAAAATGACAACCAAGACATCTTCTTTTAGTATTATTTCGTCCTGTTTTATTTTTCTTGTGATTGATAATTATCTATTACTGTAACTACATACCAAAATCTGCACTGCATACTGGGTCTCTGTTGTCTTTTTATCTCAAGGTACTTTCCTTTTTTACTTAAATGAGCTACATTATATTGGTACTTTGCTTGTTTCACCTATTGTACTTGTATTTTCTCAACCTTTTTCTGCAACGCCCCCTAGATTCTGATCCTCTTCATCTGGGTTATTGTGTAGTTTTGTACATGGTACCAATGCTACATGGATGGTGATGATGACGGTGATGTTTGATTATTCACTCCAGTCTTCTTCTTCCTTTTCTTCTCTCTTCCTCGTAGATCTGGACGAGTGTTTGAACATCCCAGGCATCTGTGCTGTGGGTGAATGCTCTAACACAGTTGGAAGCTACTTCTGCAAGTGTCCCCAGGGGTACCAGACCTCAGTGGATGGATCCAGATGCATAGGTGAGTCTCCAACTTCTTCAGCAAAACAATTGTGCAGCACTTCTTTTGCTCAGATAGGTAAAATAAAAGATCCAGAAAGAATGGTGCAGCTCTGCTGTTTTTCCATTTTCCACCCATTTTGGTTCTTGCCTTATGTCTGGCACTGAAAGCTGAGACAACTGAAAGCTGTCCAACATTCCAGCTTGTAGAATTTAGGTCAGTAGTCAGTTGCTTGTTTCCATTTCCACAACAATAAGAAACTGCACAGAATATTCATCTCTAACAGTGGACAGGACTTTAGAGAAGTCGACACTCTTCTTCTGCTCCTGTGCCGTTGATTTTATTTTTTTATTCAGACCTGGTTATGCATGAGCCTCTCTTTTAACACACTGTGTTTGCATGAAAAACCAATCCACACACAATAAAACACATGCAGATGCAAACACGGGTTGTGCACCAAAAACTCTTGAAGCAAAAAAGTTTAGTTGGTTTTGACCAATGTTGGAACATGAAAATCCTATTTTAATTTATTTGTTTTGTTACTTAAGTTCTAGTACAACAGTAACGCTGATGCTCACACACTTCAGCCCAGTAGGTGGCAGTAATACAAATAAAATTATTCCCTAACCTTGAAGAAGCTCAACAAGACACACCCAAGACTTTTTGTCAGGCATGAAAGAAAACCCATCTACAGACTGAAAAGTGAATCTGAATACGATGGCGTCACATTAACCTACCTGTCGTGAATGTTGATGAAAAATAAACATTTAGTTCTTTAGCTGCCAAAAGAAAATGTATTCGATTTGGAAAAACTTTGCTTATTATGTTACCACTGCTGTAAGATTTAAACTCTGAGATTAATAAAGGTCTTTATTTAAAGAGATATTTTTAGGACGACTATTGTTGCAGAAAGTGTTTGACATCTTGTTGAACTGGAGAGAAAATCATTGTTAGTGCAGCGTGTGTCGGGCCGTCTGCATGAATATGCTGGAAAAGCTGAGAGTGTGAAACAGGACATGATATATCTGTGTTAATATGGAACCAGGGTGTTAGTCATGACGGCCGGCTGTGCCAGAACTGCAGGATGTGAGAAAAGGTTTACAAGTGAAAAGAAACTGATGACATGGAAACACTTCTCATTTTAGAAATGATGGAAAATCTGAAGCAACAAAAGGGTTTGCTTTGACTTTTGCTCCACGTCCTGTTCCTCACTGCAACAATGTCATGTGATGATGTATCGTATCTCGCAGACGGACGTGTTGGGTACTGCTACGCTAGTGTGCTGAGCGGGCGCTGTGCCAACCAAAACCCACAGCTGATGACCAAGAGGAAGTGCTGCTGTGATGTCGGTCGCTGCTGGTCTGATGCTTCAGCGCCTGAAATGTGCCCGCTCCGTTCAACAGGTGAGGTCACTCCCCATCGCCGAGGTTTATTTCCGTGTTCTCCTGTGTTCCGTGTTTTTTAAACGCAGGACTAACTCTTTACGTTTTTACTTTAGAAGAGTACCAGAGGTTGTGCTTCCAGCTGCCTGATATAATACTAGGTCGCGTCCCAGGGGGTCCCGACCTTCCCGAAATTTACCCTGGTCCATACCCAGGTCAAATTCCAGGACAAATTCCTGGCCAGGGACCAGGAGTGATTCCTGGTCATATTCCCATTCAGGTTCCAGGCCATGTTCCAGGCCAGGTCCCAGGTCAGGTTCCAGGTCAAATCCCAGGAACTGTAATTTGGCCTGGTGGCCCTTCACCAGGTATTTTTGCTCCTCTACACTCTTTACAGGTTTGTGACAAGGGTGGGGTCATTAAGAACAGGTATAGAATTACATATATATATGTTTCCCATTATATTTTTTATTTCTTTAATAGCAATACACCTGTGAATTACTCACAATTATTCCATATGTGTCTAACTAAATCATCAAAAGATGTCAAAAAAAGTTTTATCTGTATATCAGTGTAACAGACAGAGGAACAACAGGTAAATGTCAATGTGTTTTACACCTGTTTTATTTGTGACTAATCCATATGAGTCAAAAGATGTGTTTAGTGAAGATGCTGTGGATTTAAAATATAGGCTCCATCATTTCGTCATCAACAGGTCTTTTTCCCATCCAAACCCAAAATATCACCAACATGTGCCAGGTCTTCCACAACCTGTGCCTGAACGGCAGGTGTGTCCCCACACCAGGTGTTGGATATCGCTGTGAGTGCAACATGGGATTCAGGCTGGATGGACGAGAAGTGTGTACCGGTACGTTTGGTAACCTTACTTAGAGTTGAACCACTCATACTACCCACCGTAGTGTGTGTGTGTGTGTGTGTGTGTGTGTGTGTGTGTGGTAGGAGAGTGTGGTGAAGGTGGTTGAACCTGTCTTTTTCTTCTACAGATGATGACGAGTGTGAGAGGAGCCCCTGTGCTCACGGTGAATGTGTGAACACCCCTGGGTCCTACGTCTGTCATTGTCCTCCTGGGTTCCAGTCCACATCCACCAGGACAGAGTGCAGAGGTCACACTTACACACATGCAGTACATACACATTAGAGCTGTCCCCATATATATATATATATATATATACACACATATATATATACACACATATATACATAAATATATATACATATATATACATGGACTCCCATAAATATGCATCAACTGGGAGGTGTTATATACTGTGGGTGGTGTGTTCTGTGGGTTACCGATCAGCCAACCGAAATTATCTGCCTGGTATTAGCATAATTATCTAATATCTGTAAGAATCATTAGCGTTTTTTTCTCGATAGTAAAAACCTGATAACATAATACCTGGGTTTCATCAAATGACCTGTGCCCTAAAATCAGTTTTGGGGGATAAACACCATTGATGACAGAAAGTGAGCAGAGCTTTTATACCAGGAGAACAATTGAAAATACTGTGCCTTTGTCTCTCTGCTTTCCAGCAAACAGCGTGTTCTTACCAGTGTTGATACTGATACCCATGTCAGTGCATCCCTAATCCAATATAAAACTTTATCTCTCCCAGATCTGGACGAGTGTGTGGCCAACGGACGTATCTGCAACAACGGCCGCTGTGTCAACACCGTGGGGAGTTTTCACTGCGTCTGCAACGCTGGATTTGAAATTTCATCAGATGGAAAAAACTGCCAAGGTTTGTCATTGTCTAGTGATTCACTGGGATGATGTTAAATATCTGAATCTGTAGGCCCTTGTGATATTGATGTGTTGAATGTGTTCATCCACAGACATGGACGAGTGTCTGATCAAGAACATGTGTCTGAACGGACTGTGCATCAACGAGGACGGCAGCTTCAAATGCATCTGTAAACCAGGGTTCCTCCTGGATTCTGGTGGACGCATGTGTGTGGGTATGTAGGACCAGTACATCAATGTATGATGATTCAAGCAGGGCATTTCAACATATCATTAATTATCATTATCGTATTAGATAATATAAAATAATATCCTCATGTCTCTGCACCTGTCTGTAGACATCGATGAGTGTGACACCCCGGGGATGTGTATGAACGGCCACTGTGTCAACACAGAAGGATCTTTTCGCTGTGAATGTATGGCTGGGATGGCCGTGGGCTTGGATGGACGCATGTGTGTTGGTGAGTCAATGGAAGTCATTTGATTTACTTCAAAAAATTCAATTGGTGAAAAAC
This sequence comes from Cynoglossus semilaevis, assembly GCF_000523025.1. Classification (NCBI taxonomy): domain Eukaryota; kingdom Metazoa; phylum Chordata; class Actinopteri; order Pleuronectiformes; family Cynoglossidae; genus Cynoglossus; species Cynoglossus semilaevis. The sequence continues at coordinate 7,032,484 of NC_024311.1, read as the reverse complement.
CAACTATTCCAATCAGATTTACATTTTTGACTGACACATTTTTACCATAATTCCTCATGTTCTATTTAATAGTACTCTCACGTACAGTATCTCAGTATTTCAATCATCCAATGGTCAACAGTTGTCCTGCCCTTTGACCCCTGGACTGACAGTCAGAGGGCAGATCATGTCATGCCCTCGTGTTCATCATTCCAGCCAACAGACAGTCCTGTGTGTATTGTTGGAGAACTGCTGTTCTTCAGTCTGGTTGAGATTCCTTAGAATGAGATCAGCTCTACAACATTTGATAAATGCTATACATGTACTCTACGTAACTCTCCCCCCGCCCCCACCCCCAGTCCTGTTGTATATTAGAGCTGCAAGCTTGTGTCTGTTTTCGTTTTTTTTTTCTTTCTCTTCTCACCTCCTCTGTTTTTCCACATATCTGCTCTACTCCTCCTGAATCAGACACACATATGCGCAGTACATGTTATGGTGGATACAAGCGAGGACAGTGTGTCAGGCCTTTGTTTGGAGCTGTGACCAAGTCAGAGTGCTGCTGCGCCAGCACAGAGTACGCCTACGGCGAGCCCTGCCAACCCTGCCCACATCAGAGCTCTGGTAAAGATGTTTGAATCTCTCAACCTTCTTTTCTCTTCTACACACACACACTCACTCTGCGATCAGTTACAGCTCCTGAAGTCGGGGAGGCACCACCGTGTCACCCTGGCCAAGGGAGCTTTCAAAAGGTCCTTTGTCTTGAGTGCCATCAATGTCCTTAAATTCACTGAGTGACAAACCCACAGATGTTCACGAAGCTGCTCTACGTCTCACCTTTCTTCTTCTTCTTCTTCTTTTAAGATTACTTTAATCTAAGAGATTGCTATTGTGGTTTTTAAGTGCCATTAGTGCCCTCCTGTGGAAAAGTGCCAAAGGGAATTATACACCTTGAGTGGACATTAAACATTTTATCCAAACAAAAACATGGGTCCGAGGATTAGACCCTGAGGAACCCCACAGGAATAGAGTGTAATGGAGAAAAAAACAATCCTAGCTTTAAGAACTGTCGTGTAAACATTTAACAGTCACAGCTTTAGGCGCTGCTAATTAAGTATGACACATTTTACCCACAATTCTGACTTGGTCTGATACACATCTAGGCTGAATGTGTTATCATGACATGACACAAACCTCACCACCTGCTCTGATTTCTGTTGTATTTTTGTTTTATCATCTAAACTCTGCTGTTTGTGTTTTGGCAGCTGAGTTCCTGGCACTGTGCCCAAATAGCATTGGAAAAACTGGTGATGGCAGAGGTAATTTTTTTTCAATTTTTACAGAACCAAACTTATCTTTTTTTATTAACTGATAAGTCAGACATTTTTTTATTTATATTTCCTAAAATAATTAAAAACGTAAAAAAACTCTGGTCATGTCTGTGTCTGTTCAGATATTAACGAGTGTGCCCTGGACCCTGACATCTGTCAGAATGGAGTGTGTGAGAACATGCTCAGATCTTACAAATGCTCCTGCAACCAAGGCTTCGAGGTCGACCTGTCGGGCAAAAACTGCATCGGTGAGGGATGAAGACTAACACACGGAAGACGCAGGATTGATAAAAACAAACAAAGTGAGGTGAAGTTTGCTCTGTGTATGTGTCGTTCTCAGACATCGATGAGTGTGTGATGAACCGACTTCTCTGTGATAACGGCCTGTGTCGGAACACGCCCGGCAGTTTCACCTGTCAGTGTCCGAAAGGATTCCAGTTCGACCCGGCGTCTGACATCTGCGAGGGTGAGAGACACACACTCCTGCTGCTGTACTGTTCACTGACTGTTACTCAAATGAAATCATTTATTAAATAAGTGTGTCTAATAGTCCATCAACCCTGTGTTGCTGTCATACACCGTCAATACAGTCGTCCCTCGCTGTATCACGGTTCAGCTGGTCGCCCCCTCAGTACACGCAGCACGGGTTTTTAATATTTTAAATGTATTCTTGTATTGTGGATTTTTCGCTCTATATAATTTTTTTAAAATTTCCAGTATTTTCGTGAAAGAAACAAAAACAGTATATATATAAAAAAAAAGAATTAAAAGACATTTTGTACCACATACATACAGGCTATTGCAAGAAATAACCTGTACGTATGGGTAAACAAGATTTGTGAAGGTTTCGTTAAGTTTCGTAAAAGTTTATCTGTTTCTGTCTCCTGCAGATGTGAATGAGTGTGAGTCCAGCCCCTGCATCAACGGAGATTGTAAGAATAGCCCTGGGTCATTCCTGTGTTTGTGTTCAATGGGCAGTTCACTGGACAGCTCTGGCCTGGAGTGTATAGGTGAGTCAGCGTTATTTCTTAAGAATGGAATTTTATGTTGATAAATGATAAATGAAATGATAACTTAATTGTATTCATGCATCCATCCATGTCCATTTGTGTGTTCTGTGTCAATAATCAGAGACGACTAAGAGTACCTGCTGGCTGAAAATCATCAACGGCCGCTGTGAGGTCAACATCAATGGTGCAACCCTGAAGTCCCACTGCTGTGCTACCCTGGGGGAGGCCTGGAACAGCCCCTGTTCCAAATGTGAAAAAGGTGAAGGAATAATGTGATGTAACAAGACTGAACATAGAGCTGACCAGTGTCAAGTCTGTTGACATGTAAAAGTCCACAGACCAGGTGTCATTACCTCTTATCACTGACACTCATTTATAATGAAAAAACATCCCCTCCCCACGCTCCATTCATTCATTTTTTTATTTATAATTCTTTATATATATAAAATAAAATATATGTGGGTCGGTGTGTGTATAAATATACATATATGTACATATATACAGAAATATTTATATATATACATATATAAATGTATACTGTATATTTATAATTCAACTGAACTCCATCTCCTGTTAACATTTTTACATTAATACACTACTTATACTACAAATGCACTACATATGTGTGTACTATGTCTGTTTATATGTTAATGAATAATATATTACTGTATAACTTCTTGTAAAATTATATTATAAAAATATTATGTATTCAATAAATAACTAATTAATATTTTTTAATATAAAATACACTTATGAGAATGTAAAAAATGCTACACATTATTTTATAGTCAACTAAAGCTAATTATAATTTACAATATTTCATTGACTAAAACTGTACTGTCTGTCAAATCAACACGGGGTTGACGCAGTTTAAACCAAACAGCCATCGTCTGTATTTTCTGTTCCAGATCCAATCTGTAGCAAAGGCTTTGCCAGAGTGAAAGGAAACGTCTGCGAAGGTCAGTTCCACCTGGGTTCCTCCGTCCACAGCAGGTCCCGACCCTCATCTTTGTTCACAGTGTCAGTTGTTGTTGTTGTCTGTCTGTTGTCTCTCAGATGTGGACGAATGTCAAGTGTTTCCTGGCGTTTGTATCAACGGCAAATGCATCAACACACCAGGCTCCTTCTACTGCCAGTGCCCTTCAGGAATGACTGTTGATCTCAGTGGCAGGATGTGCATCGGTGGGTGAACAGCAGCCAGTGTGTGTGGTGGGGTGGTCCTGGGGTGTTTTTAAATCTAAATTAATAATGAATGTCTTTTTCTTTGTTTTACTCCTTGGGGGTGTGAATGCCTGGACCTTCCAGACCTGCGTACGGAGCACTGCTACCTCACACATGATGACGACCGCTGTGGGACTCCCATCCCAGGGAAGCACCGTGTGGATGCCTGCTGCTGCTCAGTGGGCGTGGCCTGGGGCCCTGAGTGTGACGAATGTCCAGAAGCGGGAAGTCCCGACTATACCCAGCTGTGTCCTCGGGGTCCAGGCTTCTCTCATAGAGGGGACTTCATTAACGGCAGACCCTTCCTTAAAGGTACTACCAGCGACAGCAGGAAGCAGTAGCTGTGGCGTCGATGGTCTCTCACGTGTCTCATGCTCTGTGCTTCAGACATCAATGAATGCAGGATGATAAACTCCCTCTGCTCCCACGGGAGGTGCAGAAACACCATCGGAAGTTTCCGCTGTCGCTGTGACAATGGCTTCGCCCTGGACTCTGATGAGCGCAATTGTACTGGTAGGTTAGCAGATGAAGCAAATAACCAGTAAATTAACTGTTTTAAAAGTGAATACTCAACATCTGTCTGTAGTTACTCTTTTTTTTCTTTTACAAAAAATAATACTCCCTAGAATAAAATTTAGTTTAACCTCCTCATATATTAAGCCAAATAAGGCACATTTTATTTATTGTTTAACTAATTCATGTTATTAAGTTCATCAATACAGAAAATTATCATTTTTTTGGAGGTGTGGGAGTGTCACTTGATGATGTTGGGGTATTTTTTGTTGTTGTTCATAGAGAGAATTGAGTTCAGTAAAATAATTACAAGTTGGTCAGATTCTACTGGCAGATAAAATCTACTTTATTCCAATATATTCAGATAATTTTGATTGATGATTTTTTTTTTTTAATCTATCCAAAATTCCCCAGCCTAACCTACTATGAAAAGTTCCTGGAAGTTCATCTTGATTTTTTAAGAACCCTCTAACCTCAGAGGGAAAACTCGTTCACTCCTCATCCAGTGTTTTGTGTAGCAGGATTTTTCTAGCAGCAGTTTCACAGATTTTCTTTTCCTACTTCCTCCTTCTCTCATGTAGACATTGACGAGTGCCACATCTCCCCCGACCTGTGTGGACAGGGCACGTGTGTGAACACGCCGGGAGACTTTGAGTGCGAGTGCTTCGAGGGTTACGAGAGTGGATTCATGATGATGAAAAACTGCATGGGTGAGTTTGTTAGAGTACTCACTCTAACATAGTGTAGATTATATGGGTTTATTTTAGGCCTTTCTTCCACTTCGTTAGGGGTCACGGCAGCTTTGGTCTGAAGTCATGGCTAGTGAGGCATCTTTGAACTCAGATTAGATACAGAGACAGCAGTGTTTCATATAAACGTCGTTACACAACCTCCTTCTCTCACACCTTGTAAAATGTCACTGTATCTGAAGGAAGAAGTCGTCGCCAACCATTAAAGCTCTTCGTGTTTCAAGGATGAGTCGACTGTTCAGACCTACTCAAACTCACACATGTTCCAGGGTCAGATGTGCTGGAACTTTCATATAAATGGCTCACATCATCCAGAATTTGATACACAAGTTTTACAATTTGTCACAATGTTGAGACAAAGCTTAATAATGTTACTTTAATCTGAATGTTACTTTACTTTAGCACAGTTCAGTGTAGACAATAATGTCATTCATTCAGTTGTTGGATGTAGGTGTTTATACATTTAAAATTGTTGATGTTAACGATAGCTGTAAATCACTGTTTCATCTACATAACAGTGTATTTGTCTAACAAGTCCAACAATGTTTCTGTAGACCTAGGTCAGATCCCTGAGGCCCTCCTTTAGTGGTTCAGGTTTTATAACCCACGTCCTCAAGTACTTTTTATTGATCACTTTGTATTTTGATACTGTCAAAGATAGAATTTTGATAGAAATTTGAAGAAATATTAGATAGACTTTGTATTTTGATACTGTCAAAGATAAGCTGGAGCCTGGCTTAAATCCTTAACGATAGAAATCTGAAGAAATATTAGATAATAATATTAATTTGAAGAAATATTACAATAAAAAGTAACTTATTAAACTGATTTCTGTATAAGAGAAAAGTTTTCAGAGTTTCAGTAAAAAAGTTTAATCAAATGTGAAAAGTAAACTGTTCAGCACAAAGGGAAAAATATGGAACTGTATTCAAAGTGATTGATTCAAAAAGACACACAAAACTCCTTTAATGGTGCAGTGGCTGTAAATGCTGAATATTTGCCATCTGTGAAAACATTTAGTTTTCTGTTTCTGTCGTGGTTCGTCTTCAGTTCTCTCTGATTAAATTCCTCTGGGAGATCCTACACAGTTTGGAGAGACTCACTACTTTTGTTGGCATGAAGCCACCATAGACAAGTTTACCTCCACAGAATGACAAGGTAGGGTATCAGTCATAGGCTGTTGGTATTAGCCAAGTGAGTCGGGGAACAAAAGTACTAGAAAGTGATCAAAATGTTACTGTACATCTGTAGGTAGTTTACACAGATTGTTTGAAACTTTACTTTCCTTTGGAAAAATCCACGGCACGCCACCAAACAAATATGTCCCAAAACTATATGTAATGAAATATAACAATGTTCTAGTTTCAACTGACTCATCATTTACTGACCCAGTTTAGTTGAACACAGCACCGATACACCCGCAGGAATTGAAGAAAGACACACATAAAGAATAGACCGGAACGCCTGATGTTTTTTCACGGCACACTAATATTCCACGCCACTGTCATAACATGTGTGTCTGCCTTCAACAGACATTGATGAGTGTGAGCGGAACCCTCTGCTGTGTCGTGGTGGTGACTGTATAAACACCGAGGGCAGTTTCCAGTGTGTGTGTCCTGATGGACATGAGATCGCTCCGGATGGTTCCGCCTGTTTGGGTGAGTGATGAGCACACTCGGGTTAGACTAGTACTGAGCCACATTTGGGTCATACTTTTTACCTAGTTTTATATATATATTATCTTTATTTTTGGAAATCTCTGTCCTGATTTTGATAATTTAATCACTCGCCTATTTTGCCAGATCATTTAATATCACTCACTTATTTTGTCCAGCTGTGCGTCTCTTTTGGCTTCCTTGTTTTTACAGTCACATCCAACATTACATGTTATGTATAAAAGTTGTTCCACTCAATGTACAGTGTAATTCCACAGAATTCTTTTTTTTTATGACAGATATCAATGAATGTGAGTTAAGCGACCGACTGTGTAAAAACGGCCAGTGTGTCAACATGATTGGACGGTACCAGTGCATCTGCAACACCGGATACAAATCCACGGAGAGCAGGGTGGAGTGTGTCGGTAAGTGCTGCACATCTGTCACTGTTCTTTTCACATCATCATGGATGTGGTTGTCTGACTGTTAGTCGTCTGACTGTTTGTGGTCTGACTCTGCCTGTCAGACATCGACGAGTGCACCATCGAGAACGGCGGCTGTGAGACCTTCTGTACCAACTCAGACGGGAGTTACGAGTGTAGCTGTCACAGTGGTTACGCCCTGATGCCAGATTTGAGGAGCTGCACCGGTAAGTACCAACATCTTTACTACCACTGGAGTTTGAAAACAACATTTTTGTTTATTTTTTATCTATTTTTTTTTCCTTTCAGGGACGTCTGTTTGGGCTGGGTTTTTTACGCATTTTTTTACAGGGTTTTATACACGGTGATACACACACAGTACTTCAAAGGCTGTGTTGTGTTTAGAGGGACCTAATTAGAGGGACCTAATTTGAGCAAGCATTTCGAGTAAGAATGAAGCTGAACATCAAAACACTTGCAACTAGTAGAGAGGAACTGCTGTAATTTGGCTGCTACTCCTCCAGTGAAAACAAACAGTGTTTAGCCAAAAAAATCTGTGGAGTTGTTTATTTATTGTTTATTGACTGAAAATTGAGTTAATTAGGGGCCACAATGTTTATGGTCACGGTACACCAGTTGACAAGGCAGAGAAAAACCATTCTGAAGTCTTTAACTCACTGTAAAACCTTAGAGAACAGAAGATATTTAAGAGGATGTGGCCAGAACTCCACACATTCACTGGACACGCCCACCAATAGACAATACAAATACATGTGGGGTGTGGGGGCTTTTTTTGTTGTCAAAAAAATATTTTTGTGCCTGGCAGAATTTTGAAAGCCTTTGGAAGGGGGTTGCAGAGCTGCTGTACTAAAGTGAAGGGCGCCAGCTGTAATATGGAGCTGTACACCTTCAACAGCATTATGAGAAATTTAAGGAGCCTTTTTAACTTCTTGTTATATATGTGTGTATTTTAGGGAGGGGCTAGTGATGCGTTAGCATGAGGTTTCCTTTTAGCTGGGACGCTGGTTTCATCATGAAATGACGCAGATTAAACAAATATTTGTACCATTATTTTGAAAGTCCTCTGCCCAGTGGCTCCGTAAACAAACTACAGACAAATCATGAGTCACAGGGTGGGGGGGTGTTACTCAGTACTAGCATGGGACTGGCATCACCACACATCACAATAATAAAGAAAAAAATGATGCTAATGCTAATGATTCCATCATTTTATTGTTGTTTTTAATCGCTGTGTCCGTGCGTCTTCACCAGATATTGACGAGTGTGAGGAGAACCTGGACATCTGTGACGGAGGACAGTGCACAAACACCCCCGGGACCTTCCAGTGTCTCTGCTTCGATGGCTTCATGTCCTCTGAGGATATGAAGACCTGCCTGGGTAATGAAGTGCACATGTTCACGACCAAAATGAATCACCGCGGTCCCACCCACTGTGGCTCGCTGCTTATTAAACCCACCAGTTTCCTAGGATTTACACTGCAACAGTGTAATGATGGGATTAGTGGTTAAGCAGAAAGGAGTCATGGGAATAAAAACCCAAAGAGTACGTGTGAGGAAACTGATGCTGTCATGTTGTTATTGTTGTTGATGATGATGAGTGGACCTTTCATGTGAAAGTAAACCCTATGTTCGACCACATGGATGTTTGGTTTCACCCAGAGTTAAAACAAAAATCTGACAAAATGATGTCAGGGATTCAGAATGTTTGTGCGCCGTCATCGTCGGCCACGCCGGCTGTTTACATGTTGCACATCCATGGACCACATGAACAGTGGGTCCTTGATTCAGGTTGTGTCCAGCGTGTGGACCGTCCTGCTCCGTCTGTGTCTCACTGCTCTGTTTCCTTCCTGTCTAGATGTGGATGAGTGTGAGCTGAACCCAAACATCTGTCTGAGTGGGAACTGTGAGAACACCAAGGGATCCTTCATCTGTCACTGTGAACTGGGATACTCTGTACGCAAGGGAACAACAGGCTGCACAGGTGACGGGAACAAAACACACGCACACACAGTCTGGTTTTCATCAGATGTTAGGACTTTATAAACACAAAGTATTCTCTAACCTTGGCATGGACAAACTGTGGCCCGAGGGCCGGATCTAGGAAAAGCCTGTTTGGCCTTTTAATCCATCCCACCAAACTTGTTCAAATTATATTAATTATTTATATTATCATTTTAGCGTTTTTGCACGACTTACCTTTCATTTTTCTTAGTTCACATGAACATTCCATTATGTCCCCCGAGTCAAAACGTTTTCCCACGCTTGCTCTAACCCCTGGTCCTGACCCTAAACCATTAAAAATGTATTCCCTATTATTTGTTATACATTATATTTATTGACATTTATCAGCATTTGTCTGAACATTTTGGCGTGTATAAGACACATATCTGTTATTATTCGTTCAGTTTTGTTTTATTTCTGAGTTTTTGGACAAAGTCCCTCAGTCAGAGTGCAGGATCCATTGGAATGTTTTTGAAATAAATAAATCTCCCCAAGTACGACAGGTCCCCACAACCGAGCAGAAAAATGTCCCCTCAAGGATAGCTATACACACAAACAAACACACACACACACACACACACACACAAAAGTATTCATACTCTCTACGAAAAGTCAGTGCAACAACAGGAATGGAAGTGAAAGGACGGTGAGTCAGTGGACAGCAGCTGCTGGTTAGGTTGATGCAGATGAGGTTAAGTGTGTGTGTGTGTGTGTGACTGAAGAGAAAGGTGAAAAATGAGAGGATGTGAGGACGGCTGATCCGTCCACCAGCAGCTCTGTCTTTACTCACCTTTGTCAGGAGTTCCCATCTGTTTAATTAAACACACACATGCTAGTGCAGTGGTTTCCAAACTGTCTCTGCAGCGCCCCCATTTGTAGACAGGAAGACTGTCAAGCATTTCACCAGGCACCGTAGAACAAACAGGGAAAATAATCCAAACTCATTTGCTCTACTTTGCCTCTCCAGCAATTAGTCAGTGTCCCCCAGGGGGTCCACACCCTATGTTGGGAACCACTGTACAAGGGTAGGATGAGAAGCTTGTCAGGAAGATGTTATAACATCAAACATGTTGGTATTTAATAAGTTTGAAACGACAATGTAAGGTTTGAGACAGAGTTGAACCCAAAACTTTTTTCTGAGGTTTTTATTTCTTTACTCCAAACTAAAAGGACATTGAAAAGATCTGGATTTCAGTCCTTAGACCAGACAGAGGGGCGGGGCTGTGACCTGGTGTCAAAGACTTCCTCCAGAATTCTCAGTGTTTGAGTCTGGACTGATGTTGGACCTAGAGCTGAGGGTCACACACACACACACACACACACACACACACACAGACAGACAGATGCAGCAGTGAGTTCACCGTCCTTCAGTCACATGATATCACACCTTTGTTTATTCCTCCGTTGCTCTTTCATTAGTGTTGCTTAAACATGACGTGAGGCTTGGACGCGCTCTGCAGCGTGTCATTACTTGTCCCCGCTCCAGAAGACATAAATACACAGTCGTCTGCTAGAGTCCTCTGCTGGTTGGACCTGTGTCCGTAGTCAGGCTTGATTTATACGGCCACTTAAAAAACAACGTTTGGACCGAGGATGGCTGTGAGTTTGGACTCTGATCTTTTCTTGCCTGGTCAAAATGAGTCAGATGCTCAGGCTGCGGCAGCGGCAGCAGCGCGTCTTCCTCCAGGTGATAAATAAACAGCTTTGTCTGGATGTCACTGTTCCCCTCGATCACACCCTTTCCTAGTCTTGTTCTTGTTTTTAGAAACCTGGAGTTGCATTAAAGCAGCTGGTTCTGATTCAGAGGTTGAGTTTGAGTTTGAGCCTGAAAATGCCAAGGAATCAAGATGCTATTTCCTCTCAGACCAGCAGAAAGGTTTCCTTTAGATAAGAAAGATTCAGACAGAACCTGCTGTTCTTTTTTAGAGCAAACCTATACCTGGACAAGTTCATTATTATCACTAATGAATTCAACCTATACCTGGACAAGTTCATTATTATAACTAATGAAAGTAAAGACCCACCTCACTTTACTTTGATCAATCAATCAATTTTTCTCTAATGTCCATAAAATGTGTTTCTGATTTTAACCATTTCTTGGCTAGCGTTAGCGAGCTATTGTTTTTCCACCAGATTTTTATCCCGGTCAGTAAAAACTGATCTCCACCTTGTTTCCTTGGAACAATTTTGCTTAGCAATCTTTGCAAATAACAAACCAGTGGCTGAAATAAAACTGAAGATTTGTCCTTGTCTGTTTAACAAAGAACCATAAAAAAACAGAATAAAACAGTGGCTGTGATCCATTTACACTCTTAGTGAAACAAAACCTTTTTTTTTTTTTTTGCATATACCTGAGTACATTCTCACGTCTAAAGACCACAGTCCACCGGTTTCAGGCTCAGGGCCAGATATTGTTCTAGTCAGTTCTACAAGGTTGTTCCACCTTATAGGTATAATAGTTGTAGTTTCCATTGTGTCAAGGACCTGATTACATCAGAACCACTTGAGCTGCTGGGACACAGGAGCGTTTCTTGGAGATCCTTATTGTTTACACGCCGCAGGATGTAAACAGCTTAAATTTTGTCGGCAGTCGTTGTAGAATACAATAGAACGGAACAGATGTGGGGAGGTCAACGGGTTCAAGGACAAATTCGTAAAAGTGTTCACTGATGGGGAAAAAAACAGGTTAGTTCTCACTAGAGCCTTAACAGAACTTTTTTTTTACATTTGGTAATACACAATAATTACTGGCTGTGTATTTGTTTTTGTGTGCAGACAAAACATGGTGAATATATTCAACCATTTTTGTGACACTAGAAATAAATACTTGTAGAACTGAGCAGTTACTACAGTACTTAGCTAATATTCGGGTGTTGCTTCTTCCTGTCGCTGCTAAAATATTTATATATTTATAATTTGGCCTTTCTGGCCTTTTCATCTGGACGGATCCTGAGTTTGGGCCTCAGTACCAGAGACCACTAGAATCTCTGGCTAACCTATCCTTCAGAGTACACATCTTCTTGGACAGTGATCTTCAATCCATGTCTTTCTTCTCTAGCGTTTAAACCAAGCATCAGATGTCGTCATGGTGCCAAGAACTCCTCAGAGGAGAATCCAGACCTGAACCAGCAGACCATCAGAACGCTGGTTTCTGTTCCTCCTTCACATGGTGTGTTGTTTGTTTTCTTCCTGCCAGATATTAATGAGTGTGAGATTGGAGCCCACAACTGTGACCCCCATGCCACCTGCACCAACACAGCTGGGAGCTTCAAATGCAGCTGTGCTCCAGGCTGGGTCGGAAACGGCCTCAAATGCACAGGTAACGTATTATCATTGTATTCTGTGCAACATGTACTACTGTGGATGCTGTCAATGACATCATCATCGTCAGCTTGACCTTTCAACCTCCTCTTCGTCCCAGATCTGGACGAGTGTTCCAACGGGACCCACTTGTGTAGCAACAACGCTGACTGTATGAACACCATGGGTTCGTACCGCTGCATGTGCAAAGAAGGGTTCTCTGGAGACGGGTTCTTCTGTACAGGTGACGCATCACAAACCTCCGTCCTGCCGCTCACTTCCTGTTAAGAATGCACTGCTACAACCTGTGTGATCAATCATTCAGATAGCGACGAGTGTGCGGACAATGGTAACCTGTGTGAGAACGGCCACTGTCTCAACCTGCCCGGAGGGTTCCGCTGTGAGTGTGACATGGGCTTCTTCCCCACCCCTGATGGAAAGGCCTGTGAAGGTGAGACCACCGCCCCCCGGTGCTGAAACTGATAATTGTAGGAAAATCATACACACACATACACAGAGATGGGAAATTAATTTGGGATTTTTCTCTTCAGTTAACCATGCTGTTCATAGCTGTTTAATATTTTAATCAATTTACAGTCCTATACTATACTTTATGGTGCTTTACTATAATACTTATATACTATGCATTTACATATATACCTGCAAGGACCCCAATTGAAAACCCCCTCCCTAGAGAAATCTTACAAGAGTGAATCTTCACCGTTGTCAGATTTGTGACAACTGCGTGTATTTCCTGCGTCCTTGATGAGGTCGAGTGATGCAGCTGACGTCATGGTGACAATGGGTCTCAGTTTTTCATAAATTCAAGAGTAAAAAAATCACGTTTCAAACAAGGTCAGGTTTTCAACCTGACCTCACAGTGTGAGAATGTGAAGACTTGATCCAATCATCCATTAATCGCTCACAGCTGCTCGTTTCTCTTCATCTTTCTGCTCCCTCCTCCTCCTCCTCCTCTCCTGTTCTTTTTTTCTCTTTTGCAGACATTGATGAGTGTACCTTCTCTGACATCTGTGTCAATGGACGCTGCGTCAACATACCAGGACTCTTCAGATGTGAATGTTCGGCCGGTTATGAGTTGGACAGAAGTGGAGGCAACTGCACGGGTAAGACTGATGTTCTAGACTGATGTTCTAGACTGATGTTCTAGACTGATGTTCTAGACTGATGTTCTAGACTACAGTCCAGTGGTCTGCTGTCAGGAGATTAAAACACAAAAAAGGGAAACATTTGTGAAAAGGTTAAAACTGTCTTTTGTAACCAACACATGCTGAAAAAGTTTTTTTTTGGTCCAATCCTCAGACATCAACGAATGTCTCGACCCGATCTTCTGTGTGAATGGAATCTGTATCAACGTCCCTGGAAGTTTCCGCTGCAACTGCCCACCTGACTTTGAACTCAACCCAACCCGGGTGGGCTGTGTAGGTAAGATTCAGTGGCTTCCCACGAGTTGTCGTTATTGTTCAGGTAAAAGATGAATGTAGATGAACAAAAGTTCGTAAACGTTGGTCTAAGACAGGGTCAACGAGGACCCAAATCTTGTAAAGCAGGAGTTTTTTTATCAGGGCAATGCACTGTATTATATAAATGTATTAAAGTAGCAGGAAGAACCTAAAACATTGTAGTGGGATTTAAAGTCACTAATGCATGCTGGGAGCTGAGATGGTATTTTATGTAGCTAGTGCTTTGGTGAAATGAAAACTTTCGCAGTGTTTAAATTACTTGTATATTGAGCAGTGACTAGTGGAATTATTGGATATAAACACATGTTTTAAAATCAGTTAAAATGTATTTTGACAGCCGTAATTATGTAATGACTATTAATGCCAAAATAGGTCAGAGGTCTGAAGGTCTTAAAGGCCTTAAAAGGTCTTAAAATTGTAAAAGTATTTTAAAAAACAATGAGTGTAGTAAAGCAACTAGCTGAACTTCAGGGGGTGGGTGTCAGCTGACGTATGTCTAATAGTACACACCTGTGAAACCCCTGTGTGTGTTTTACCCTCACCTGCCTTCATGTCTGGTCAGACACCCGCTCTGGCAGCTGCTTCCTGGACGTTCACTCACGTGGGGATGCCTCCGAGAGCTTAAGCTGCTCCAAAGAGATTGGAGTTGGCGTTTCCAAGGCGTCATGCTGCTGCTCCCTGGGCCAGGGCTGGGGGAATCCATGTGAATCATGCCCTTATGTGAACACAAGTGAGTCACCGTTTCGCTGTAAAAACTCCCAGTTTGGTGCAGTGTAAATAAAATGGAGTTTATTTGACGGCGCGTTGACCACATGTCACTGTATTAACATTAGCAGTGAAATAGAGCTGCAGTTCCTGTGATTTATTTATTTTTTTAAATCTCTGATTAGTCAGCTGGTAAAGGTATTTCTAACGACAGAATATTAAAGTCACACTGAGAATAAAGAAAACGTATGTAAAATCACAGGAATAAACTTGTAGATTACTTTTTAGATTTTATGTTTCTGAGAAAATGTTTCTGAGCTAAGACTAAAGTCTTGTTAATGAGAATACAGTTATACATTTATGAAAATAAAGTCATAGGTTTATGATCATAAAGTCCTAATTTGATAAGAATGAAGTCATAAGTTTACGATGATAAATTCAGACATGTTCACGATTAAAGTCATAAGTTTAGTTTACTTTCCTGCTGGGCCTTCTTCTGGCTCATCACCTTCACAAATGTCTTTTCATACTAATATTATGACTTCAGTTTCATAAATTTATGACTGTATTCTTGTAAACTTATGACTATATTCTCGTAAACGTCTGATTTTTTTCTCTCGTAATGTTTTAACTTTATGTTTATGTTTGACTTTAACCTCATCATTTTTCTTTTCAATCTCAGTGTTGCCTTAGTTCTCTTTGTAATTTATCATAATGAACTTCATCAAATTTCATTTCTCACCTTCATTTTGAATGAAGTTATTAATTAATAAACAATCTATGAACCATGCATTTAAATGTAGCAGGAAGTCAGGTAGACATTTTTTTGCTTTTGAATTTCCCATTTTCTTTTTTCTGGAATTCTGGGAAATGCTCAGACAGCCAATCACTTCATCGTTCAGTTCATTCTTTCGTAGAATTTTTACAACCAGTTCAACACCTGACCAACCCATCAGAGCTGAGTGACAGCTGACTGGTCTGAGCTGGTCTGAACGTGTGCAGCGCTCTTTGATTTTCTAAAAGTTTTAAAAAGTGTTTGTTTGCTGAAATTGTTTGAAGTGCTGAAGATGAGGCGGCTTCGTGAAACTCACTGGGAAATTAGTATCAGATGGTTAAAAACATTACAGAGAATGACTCAGCCCAGGGAAATGCTGCAGCTGAGTCGGGTCCAGTCCCTCTGTGAGCTCCAGTATCTGAACTGAAGCTGCAGAACAAAGAGCACCTGTAAATAAGTCGTCTTCTCTCAGGCACCTGGAACGTTTGACATCTCAACATCAGACTTTCATTATTGTCAATCTAAAAAAAAAACAACCGTCAGTACGGTGTGACTGCTGCTGGTTCATGGTTGTGTTTTTTGGGGGTTTTTTGGTCGTGATTTCCCTGTGGTGTTGTGTTACAGCTGAGTACAGGACGCTGTGTCCTGGAGGAGAAGGCTTCAGACCGAACCCCATCACCGTCATCGTGGAAGGTCAGACAGACAGACAGCAGTCTACAGATGTGTTTGAATTATGATGCACACACACACACACACACATGCATGTTATTATCCCCCATGCTGCTGTTTGACTGTTTCATTTTGTACTGCAGACATCAATGAATGCCTAGACTTGCCGGGCGTCTGCCAGGGTGGTCACTGCATCAACACGTTTGGCAGCTTCCAGTGTGAATGTGATAAAGGATACTCCCTCAACCAAGAGAGCAGAGTGTGTGAAGGTAGGACACACACACACACACACACCTCCCTGAAGCAGACAGTCTGGAATTGCTGAGACTTTTTCTGTCCACTGTGGAGTTCTGCTGTGATAAGAACTTTTTTTTTACACACACATATACACGTGTGTGTGTGTGTGTGTATATGTAGTATATATTTATATATGTGTCTGTATTTTCTCTTACTTATCCTTTTAAAAACATCTAACCACGCTCTAGCTCGTTATGCACAATCCTAGCTACTTCCTGTCTGTCGTAGGACAGTGATAATGCCGACATTCGTCCGGAGTCACATGGCCCGACATCAGAAAGGAAAGAAAGATTTGAAATACATTAGATGAGAGAAGGGGCGGGGGAGGTTAGACACTGACATGTGGCTGGAGGCATTTTAATGAGTTTGTGTCTTTTGGCCAGAGGAACAAAGGCCGGGTGTTTGTTCTGTGGAGCCGACACCGTGTATCCATTAGGTCTTGGTAATCAGCCGTCCAGCTGCACGCCGGACAAGAGGAACAAATACCATGTGGTGGTGATGTTGGTGTAGAGCTCCAGGTGTAGAAATTATTAAAAACAAAAGCTGTTGTGAAGAGAAGAGACGCTAATTAAAATGTGGCTCAGGATAAAAAAAAATATCACCTGGAATAATCCCTTTTAGATTCAGAGTTTCTTTTTTAAGAATGTCCTGGTCGTAACTGAAGCAAAATAGTTAAAACAGAAAACTGACCACAATTTGGTAAATAATCCAGTTTCAATTTAGTCCAGGACAAAGATGCAGATACTTTAAAGTCACTTTCACATATACACGTATCGTCCATCCATTCATTCATCCATCCATTCATTCATCCATTCTTCCATCCAACTATTCTAATCAGATTACTTTGACCAAATAGTGTTAATCACATATATGTGAACATACATATTGCTGTATTATACCCTCTGAATACTCCATGGTCTGTGTTCACAGACATCAATGAGTGTGAACAGCCGGGTATCTGTGGACCAGGCGTGTGTTACAACACCATCGGAAACTACACCTGTATTTGCCCTGTGGACTACATGCAGGTGAACGGGGGTAACAACTGCATGGGTGAGTCGGCCGCCTGTGTTCTCTACGCCTGTGATGACCAACCAACAGTCTGAAGACTGACACCTGACTGCTAACCTTCTTTCTGTGTTACTTCATGAAGACATGAGGAAGAGCTACTGTTACAGGAACTTCTACTCCGACAACAGAACATGTGACGGCGAGCTGACCTTCAACATGACCCAGAAGATGTGCTGCTGCTCCTACAACATTGGCCGCGCTTGGAACAAGCCCTGTGAACAGTGTCCGGTGCCCAGCACTGGTGAGTTCTCCTGACCACACAACCCATACTGTGAGAAACTTATAATACACCCTCGTGTTGTCGTTCCTCCAGACGAGTTCACGAACCTGTGCGGCATTGAGAGGCCAGGATACTACATTGACATCACCACTGGACGTGTCGTCGGTGAGTGTTACCATACAAAGGGTGTCTGTAACCTGAAGTCATTTGGATCATTTCTACGACCTTTTAACATACAAAGGGTGTCTGTAACCTGAAGTCGTTTGGATCATTTCTACACATTTTAAAGCAGTTGTTTGCAGAACTTTAAACTGTATGCTACCTGTAAGCTAACATTAAGCTTAAGAGTTCTCGACAGATATCGATGAGTGCAGAGAAATCCCAGGAATCTGTGAGAACGGTGTGTGCATCAATATGATCGGAAGCTTTAGGTGCGAGTGTCCCATCGGGTTCATCTACAACGACAAGCTGTTGATTTGTGAAGGTGAGACGTAAACGTGACGACATCGACGTGTGACTGCTCGTCATATAAATTGTTTGCATTCGTACTGACCGTCTCCGACCGTGTCTCCCACCGACCTGGACAGATATCGATGAGTGTCAGAATGGACCTGTGTGTCAGAACAACGCTGCCTGTCTGAACATGCCAGGAAGCTACAGGTGTGAGTGTAAACCTGGGTATCGTTTCACTCCCACTGGACAGTGTGTAGGTAAGACTACAGTGGGGATCACTGCTACTTCTTTGTACTACAGTAATGTTGCAGCCCGACCATTTTGTAACTCAGTCGTCAACGGCACTGTGTGCATTATAGTTTGTGTTCATTGTCCTCTGCTTTTCTCTTCCCTCAGACCGGGACGAATGCTTGGAGAACCCCGGTGTATGTAATCCTGGTCAGTGCATTGACACACTGGGCAGTTATCGCTGTACTTGCCCCAATGGCTTCAAACCAACACGGGACCTGTCCATGTGTGTTGGTCAGTTTGATCTTTTTTTTACACTTTAAGAGAAACTTTGATCACGTTTTATGGCAAACTCAGGCCCGGGGGCCAAATCTGGCCCGCAGCGTAATTATATTTGGCCCGCAAGACCATATCAATTGTGTACTAAAGTTGGTCCACCAGTATATAACCCCTATATACCTACAGGATTAGTAGTATTAGTGGTGAATGCGCCATGTTATAGCATACATTCTGTGAAAAAAAGATTTACATTAAAAATGAACTGGAAAGGCTGCAGATAAAGAGACATAATGAGAAACAAATACAACTTTATTTCAATTTTAATTTCTCATGTTTATAATATTAACCTCTGGTTGTTCCAGATTAAATGTTTACACAAAACTACAGTTTGTTTACCTTTGAAAATATTCTACATTACAGATCTGGAGAGAAGGGGAAACATGAACATTTCCAGTCAATTTTTGAATAAATATTAAGTTTTGCCTGATACTTTGTCCCAGTTTTTATTTTGGCCCACTGTGAATTTGAGTTTGACGCCCCTGCTCTATGGTTCCAGATGTGGACGAGTGTGAGAGACAGCCCTGTGGCAACGGAACCTGCAAGAACACAGTGGGTTCTTACAACTGTCTCTGCTATCCTGGTTTCCAGAACTCCGAGAACCGGGATTGTGTCGGTGCGTGCATTTCTGGGCCACATGCTGGAGGAGTTTTTTTTCTTTTCTTTTTTTTTCAACTTGACCACTTTATCGGCCTTTTGTTTTTGCTCCCACATTCTGTTTTGCGTGTTTGTTCCAAGTTAATTTCTTCTCGTGACCCTGTTGTTTTCTACTTGGTAAAAGTCTTCATGATCACTGTTTGTGGTGGTTTTATGTTCATCAGATGTGGATGAGTGTTTAACACAGAGGGCCCTGTGTCGACATGGCCAGTGTGTGAACACAGTGGGCAACTTCCTGTGTGTGTGCCTTGATGGATATGAACTAAGTCTAGACGGCAGAATGTGCACAGGTAAGAAACATACCGCTTTTTTATTTTCAGCTGATATCTAATATCTCAGTACATTTGTTAATTTTTGGGTTTAGAAGGGTTGGGAACCACTGCCTTACAGCAAGAAGGTCAGCAGTTTGATTCTTGCTGATAACTGATGGTCTTCCTCTACGCAGTTCTCCCCTTCTTCCTGTTAGGGTGGGGTTTTTTTCTAAGCACTCCAGTTTACTTCAGCAGTACAGAAACATGCAGGATTAGTTAATGTGTTCACAACATACGGCCCGCAGACCAAAACCGGCCCGCAAGGGTATTCAATCCGGCCCATTTGAAGATTATATTTTATTAAATATGAAGGTTTTCTAATATACCTGTACTTATTTGCATGAAACCAAAGGGGGGAAACATGGATTTATTATTTATATGTAATTATGTTAATCTAATCAGGCTGTATGTGGCCCCTGAACCAAAATGAGTTTGACAGCTGCGAATTAATCCCACATCCACTCTTGTTTTCTTTCAGATATTAATGAATGTGCAGTGAACCCAGGAACATGTGGGGCGGGGACCTGTCTGAACATGGATGGGTCCTACAGATGTATCTGCCCAGCTGGATACTATCTCCATGAGGAAACCTGTGAAGGTACAACACCCCCTGACCGATGAGTTATTACACCTGACAACAGAAGCCACTGCTACATCACAGCAAACACACGCACACACTCATTTCTGACCAGAACACGACTGAGCCCGTCAACACTGAGCAGGATAGAAGAGGACGAACTCAGTCCCGCTGCTGGAGTTCAAGCTTTCTTTCCTTCTACGCATTTGAGTGGGTTCAGTCCCAAATATTTCAGGCCAGAACACTTAGCTTGTTTATACAGAGAGGCTGATGAAGAGATATTCAGCAGACTTCAACACCTCCCTGATTCCTGGAAGCAGAGTGGAACAGCACGGCGTGTTTAGCATTAGTGATAGCAGCTGGTCATTGTAATGGCCCAACTGTACATGACAGAGAGGCTTACACAAATAACACACCAACATCCACCCACCCCTCAACTAGGCTGCATATTTGAATAGGCCACAGTAGGCTGATGCAACTTCATGTTTGACATTACTTCATTCAAACCCTGATCCACAAAAAGTTAGTAGAAGAAGAAGGAGGAACAGTCGACTGGACCTGGGAGGGAGATTCA
Source organism: Cynoglossus semilaevis (assembly GCF_000523025.1). Taxonomy (NCBI): domain Eukaryota; kingdom Metazoa; phylum Chordata; class Actinopteri; order Pleuronectiformes; family Cynoglossidae; genus Cynoglossus; species Cynoglossus semilaevis. The sequence continues at coordinate 7,011,932 of NC_024311.1, read as the reverse complement.
CCTGTTCCAGCAGCTGCAGATGGGAACAAAAACCAAAGAACATAAATAAACCGGGACCGCAGATGGGAACAAAAACCAAAGAACATCTGAAAATAAACCGGGACCAATTTAAAAAAAAAATACAAAAAAAAAACAAAACCCAAAATCACTTTATTAGGAAATATGTCTTGGCTGTCTGAGGCTGTGTGTCTTTCTACTAATGATGTACAAATTTATATTGACAGTTCTATACACACACCTGATTTCTGAGACATTAAGAGAATATGATCCACTTTAGTAGCCTGAGTTCAGGTCCATTAACCTTGTGTACAGTCAGTCTGATGAGGTTCCTGTCTGTGTGTCAGATATTGACGAGTGTTCCCAGTTACCTGAGATCTGTACATTTGGAACCTGCTCGAACACAGAGGGAAGTTTCACCTGCATATGTCCTGAAGGCTTTCAGATCTCGTCCTCCGGACTCAGATGTTTGGGTGAGTATTCAATGTGGAGTAGGATGTAACGATACACTCAACTCACGATACTGTATGATTTCTTCTTGTTGTTCGCGATACGATATTTTGAGGCACATACCACCACCTACTGTCCTAGAGTGTGTAGTGTCATGGTATGACCAGTGACCTTTTGCGATAACACAGCCTACTGCTTACGCCTTGATGCTTGATTCATTTTTTATTTCAAACGATGTGAATTGTAACAGATTTTTATTGATTTTTAATCAATTTTAATCAATTCACGATGCCTCAATACTTCACTAATGCGGAGTGTGTGAAAGAGAGAACCCAGCTAAAAAACAAATCAGTACAAAAAGTTCATCTCTCTGTTGTTTGGGTGTGTTCTTACATCAGTCTTTGTTATTTTTCTTACTTAATTTTCAGGCTCTTTTACCATTTCCCACTCACTTCAGGGTGGCTCTGTTGTCACCGTGGCCTCGACCCGACCACGTGTGGTTCCGAAAAATGTCACTTTTTCCCATTTCCTGGCTTGTGTGTACGTGGTTTTGTGGATATGTGTGTCTGTGTTAGGGTGGGGGCCTCCAGTGTCCTCTGTTAGGGTGTTCCCCCTTCAAACACTGAAGCCATGACATCACCAGTTCAGTGAGGTAGAGAACAGGACAGTTCAAGTGTCAGAACAGCTGCACTGAGTGTTGGGGGATAAACAGGAGGAGCCGGGAATGAAGAGTGAACATGGAGGGTGAAAAAGTATTTCTCCAGGAGAATCTATCTTAAAAACACGTTGATGCTTCACTGTTGTTACACCATTAATAATGAACTCTTATTTTTGTTGAGTATTTAGACAGATGTGTTATTATTATTAAACCTATTTTATCAGCAGTAGTAGCCGCAGTGTTTCCCACAGGACTTTAGGGTGGTGGTGGAGGGCAGGGCAAAGGGAAGGGAATCTAACCGTCATTTATTAAAAACATTGCCGTGGAGGGCAGGGCAAAGGGAAGGGAATATAACTGTCATTTATTAAAAACATTGCCCTCTCTCTTCCTCTCTCGATGGCGTTTTATGATGCGTAAAACAGCGCCTCAATAAATATCATGTGGTGAATGAGTGTTGAAAACATGGTACTGCACTCTGTTGTCTGTGAAGACGCAAATCTAATACCTACTGTCAATCAGTCCAACGGTCTGATTTAATATGCACTTACTATACTATACTATATGTAAACAATATAATTCATACAAAATATAGTTATTACCATCACACAGTTCTCACAGTGGGACAGTCAGTGGCCCAGTGTTGACCAATGGCTACAGTACATACAAAAATAGCTATTAATTTAGCCAAGAAGGGGATAGAAGAGACTGAAATCCAGTTTTTGTTTAATCTGCTTTTTTATGCCGCACCGTCAGCCATATGTTCTGGAACACACATTATTCTACTGTGCTAAACTGTATATAAGTATATACATATATACGCATACTGTATATATCAGATGGATATACACGTCACTATAAATGTCAAGGGAACTGGTGATGTATCCATTTTGGAAGTTGGTTGATTTCAACAGTTGTACCATTTGCTACATTTCACTGAGAAAACTACAAATTAGGAAGGACGTGTACACGTGCACATGCACATGTGTATGCACTAAAACACACACGCTCAACATCTGTGCAGAACACCCCACCAATCCCTGCTGCAGAAAGCTGACTAATCTGTTCTGTGCAGGAAAAGTAACAGTTTTCCGACATCCTCAGCTGTTGTTCATGTATGCGAGCGCCACAGTGCCAGCTGTGGACGGTGTGTGCAGCACAGTTTGATCTATAGTGGTCAGAAGGCTTTGTGTTTGTGTGGTGAAGGCCAGTGCTGGCAGGAAGGCTGGACCACATCAACATGTGCTTCTTATTATGAGGAAGTTCTTGTCTGGTCCAGGAGGATCAGTGCTGTGAAGCAGGCAGAGAGAGAGAGACTGATAGAGAGACTACCGATGGGTGAATGATGTGAGCACCAGTGCTCACATCATTCACCCATCACTATGTTCATCATTATGTTTGGAATTATGGAAACATAGATTGATCAGGTGTCTTAAGGTCAATGTGTGTACACGCTAACTAGCATGTAACTAGCATGTAACTATTATGTAATGTGTTAATGCCTTAGTGCAATGGTTCCCATCCTTTTTAAACCACAGCACATATTTATCATCAGGAAAAACCTCAGAGCACACTACGAAACAAAATTCTCACAGAAAATATATGTAATGAAATATATATTATATATGAAATATAATAACCTCATAATTGACTAAGATCCCGGCCTGTTTAGTTGAAGGCAACGCTGATATACTGGGAGGAATTGAAGAAAGACACTCACAAAGATCTTCTTCAACAGCTCTGATGATTTTTTTTAGTTTTAATAACCATCTGCTGCCACCTAGCGAAGAGTATTTAATTGTTCTGCCTGTCATGCATTGGCAAACAAAAAAAAAATCATTTGTAATAAATAATCGTTTTCGGACCAATTAATTGAAATTTAATAATTTTCGACAATCGCTCACGGCACACACACATCCACAGTGTTTACAATCAACTTTGGTTTTGTTTTGCAGCAAAAGCTGTGAATGTGTTACCGTTTTTGCAGTCTACCAAACTCTGATCAGAAGAATGGGTCCACTGCCTTGATAAATCAATGGGGAATTAGTCACTATAGCAGTTTTAAATGTCCTGGAAAATACGATCAGTTGTCTATTCTGTCCCTTTGAGAGAAGTGCAGGTGAAGCAGATGTTGTTTCTCTTCCAGCTTACATTCCTTTTGTTTTTGTCATTCTCACCGTTTCTCCTCTTCCTGTTTGTGTTCACCTCTAGATGTTCGTGTGAACTACTGTTACACCAAATTTGATAGCGGCCGCTGTCTAGCACCAAAGCCTCAGAATACTTCTAAGGCAGAGTGCTGCTGCACTGGAATACCAGGTCAAGGCTGGGGAGACCCCTGTGAAATCTGCCCTATCAAAGGACAAGGTATTACAGTCACATCTTAAACAGAAATATAAAAATGTCTACATTATCACGTGGTGGCTGAATCTCCTTGTTTCCTTGTTCCTAGAGGGCTACACTTCACTGTGTCCTAAAGTAGGATACGAGCAGGGCAAAGACCATCCTAAAGGTTTGTATGAGTTCACATAACTGCTAGTTGCATAACATGAAGAAAAACGAAAGTCTCAATTGCTGCAAAAAAAAGAGTAAATGTAATGAAATATATTGATCTAATACTTTAATTTACTCAGTCAGTGTAAAACCTGTGCCTGTTTAGTTGAACACAACCCTGATGCCGTCGCAGGAATTGAGAAAATACACACAAAAGATCTTTTTAGCAGCTCCTAAGAAACCTCTTATTTTAGTTTTACAGCCCTTTGCTACCACCTAGTGGCAGATTGTTCTACCAGTCACTGCCACATAAACAAACCATGACAAATGTATTTTTTTCCTAAATAAATACTAGTTTTCAAACCAACAAACAGAGTGACATTCCTTCATTGCAGATATCGATGAGTGCATCAATAACCCCTGTATCAACGGCCAGTGCATCAACACTGACGGCTCTTTCCGCTGTGAATGTCCCATGGGATACCGGCTGGACATTAGTGGGGTCAAATGTGAAGGTAGGTTCTCTCACAGCTTCACTTCCACACGTTCTTCCTCTTTAACAGGAGTTTTGTTTTTTTTCTGTTGTTCTCCGACACAGACACCGATGAGTGTGACATTGGAAATCCTTGTGGCAACGGCACGTGCACTAATGTCATCGGTGGGTTCGAGTGTGCATGTGACGACGGATTTGAGCCTGGGCCGATGATGAGCTGCGAAGGTGTGTGACGCTGTGTGTGTATGATTAGTCGTTCTTTTGCATCACAGTGACCTTTGCCCTCTGTTCCAGACATCAACGAGTGTGCCCAGAACCCTCTGCTGTGCGCCTTCCGCTGCGTAAACGTGTTTGGATCATACGAGTGTAAATGTCCAACTGGCTACGTGCTGCGTGACGACAAGAGGATGTGTAAAGGTGAGACCAACTTGGACTTTAAATAACAGCTGTGAAAAAAATCTTAGGCAGACGTGGATGCATCCTTTCTCTTTGATAACTTTCAGCTGAATATAGAAAACCAAAATTAATTTTTAATAATAAATAAAAAAAACTGCAGGTCATTTTTGACTTCATAAAAGTCCAGGATTGTGGGTCATGGGAAGGCTAGGTGATTATTAAGAGCTGCTAAAATCACACAGAGTTACATGTTACAGTCTCAGGACCACAGGAAGGTCAATAAGGTCAAGTGTCACACGTGAGTCACAGCTACATCACAAACCCCACTGTTACTCACTGTAGGTATTTGGACCGTGTCTTTTAGGGTCATCCAGGGTCAAATTCGACAGAATGTTAACACATATTTCTAAAATGTAGTTAAACCTGTTACATCGTCGTTGAACATCGTGATGGTTGTGTTTTCTCATTGGTTTCATTTCTCATTCACCAAAGTGAATTCCACTCTTCAGACATTCTGACTCCGTCTGAGTCGGTTACATAACACCATCTCTCTCAAGTTTTTTTTTTTTAACTTTAAACATTCTTTGGAAACTATAACAGGCTAAATCACTATTTACACCTCCGCACTCCTGGTGGTGCGGGGGCCACGCTGACGGACGTGTTTGGAGGGGAGTGCAGAGACAGGAGGAAAAACAAAGTGTCCATAGCATCACTGTTTACATTATAGCTTTAAACAGACCAGTAACCCTGCAGCACTCAGACTCTGAAACAGAGTAGGGCTGGATATACTGTGCTCAGTCAGTACTGTACAGTATGACCTTAGTAATGGCCGCACATACTGTAATACTACACACTGGTGCAGCCTCTCACTGTCGCTGTCTGACGTCTTGTTCCTTCCAGACCAGAATGAGTGTGACGATGGTTTGGATGACTGTGCCAGCAGAGGCATGAGCTGCAAGAACCTGATCGGTACCTACATGTGTATTTGTCCACTGGGATACACACGGCAGCCCGGCGGAGACAGTTGTACCGGTAAGATTGTCCAATCATCTTTAACAGTGTGTCACCTCACACTGGAGCACAAGACGCTCTACAACCCAACCTTAAGGGGTTTTGTGATACATAACTGAAAATTCGCACATCCATATCAGTTTATAAATAAAACAGTAATATTACCATTATAAATAAGAATGTTATTATTGCTATTTAAATAAAACAGCAATGGTTTAAATATGAGGGAATCTTACAACAAGACTGTGGGATGGTATATGTGTATGTAGATATATTTATATACATTTGATTATATTTATATATGTGTATACATAAAAAGTAAAAAATATAAATATATATATATATTATCCCTCTTTGCTGTAGTTTTTAATTATTTTACTGTTTATCTTTTCACCTTATATTTTATCCTGAATATTATTTTATTTTTATTCAGTTTCTCTTGACATCGTATCTCATTGTGTTTCAGACTTCAACGAGTGCACAGCCAAACCAGGCATCTGTAAGAACGGCCGCTGTGAGAACACCCTGGGAAGCTTCCGCTGCAAATGTGACCAAGGTTTCGTGGCCAACCCCACGCAGACTGAATGCATCGGTACGTACTAATATGAAATATCCTTGAAAGTGGCAGCGTTTCCTTATTAACAATTTAAATTAAAAAAACAACCGTCTTGTTAAAGAGTAGTTGTCAGTAAGTGTGAAGATAAAGAGAACTTTTTCCAGAGGTGCCCGTCTGGCCTCCTAAACGTGTGGGTAGACATGATGAGAGGTGGCTGACAGCACCACCAGAACTCTTTGTAGGTTCTGACTCCTCACAGACTGCAGTGATAGAGCACATGTGGGTTATCTGCACCGTCTGCTTCCCTGAGCTCCGGCTCTGTCTGTGGTCGGTGTGTGTTTTCACTCCCGTCTCCGTCTCTCCTCCTCACCCCGTCCAGATAACCGTGAAGGCTTCTGCTTCACTGAGGTCCTGACCACCCTGTGTCAGATGAGTTCCAGTAACAGGAACATGGTGACCAAGTCGGAGTGCTGCTGCGATGGAGGCAGAGGCTGGGGCAACAACTGTGAGCTCTGCCCCCTGCCTGGGACCACCCACTATAAGAAGATGTGTCCTCTTGGACCCGGCTACACCACTGACGGCAGAGGTATTTCAAAACTGAGCTCCCCGATATCAACCCATTCCAATATAGGCCTGGTAATATTTATTTATTTATCTGTACAAACCGCTGTATCAGTTCCTGGCACCAGCATTCTCCATGCAATCCACTGATTATTAAAATAGATTAATTAAATAAGCTACAATGCTGCCGTCTAGTGGCTTTCACGGTCATATACAGCTGTTTTACCCCAAAACTATTTTTAGTGCACACATCATTTGAGGAAACCCAGGCATTGTGTTATCAGGTTTTCATTTTCCGAAAAAAAAAACACCCCCAATAACGACGCTTACAGATATTACACAATTATGCTAATATATGCTGGTAATATCGGACATCCCCACCTAGTGGGCACTTATACTATGATATAGCCAAAATGTATCAATAGTAATAGTAGCTTGTTAATATACCTACAAGTAGGTTACTCAGTTACCCAGAACATTTATTGAAGATGTAATAGTAGCTTGTTAATATACCTACATGTTCAACAGGAATTTAACTGATGGTTACTCAGTTTTTGAAGAAGCCAAAAGCTAATTTAAGCTAAGCTAATACAAATGCCCTAAAAAGTATTTAATGGTCTTTGGAATTATTTTATATTAAAATATATTTCTAATTCTGCCCTGAATGAATGAATTAAGATGTGACCAAATGAAGCCTAGTAAGGTGCACCAGTAGTGACGAGGCCCAGACTTTGATTACACTTACTGAAGTTTCTACTGCGTGTCTGTAAATGTCAACGTTGTGTTTCTGACCAGACATCGATGAGTGTCGTGTGATGGGGAACCTGTGCGACAACGGTCAGTGTCTGAACACCCTGGGCTCCTACAGCTGCATCTGTAAACCCGGCTACACCCTGGACATCACCAGCACACAGTGTGTGGGTAAGACTGAACGGGAGCTTACTGACTTTTACCCCGGCGTGCTCATCCTCCCAGGGTCATCCCTGCTGTCTAGTAAAGAGCGGGGGGTGTGTGGGTGGACTGACCACACACACACACAAACACTCTGAAAAATGCCGACATGGTCTGTCTGCTTTATTATCTACAGCCTGGAAATTCAGGATACAGTACCACACTGACTCTCTCTCTCTCTCTCTCTCTCTCTCTGTCTTTCTGTCTCTGTCCCCCCGCCCCCGACCTCCTCCCTCTAGATGTGGACGAGTGCGCCCAGGCACCAAAGCCTTGTAACTTCATCTGTAAAAACACAGACGGAGGATACCAGTGCTCCTGCCCCCGAGGGTACATCCTGCAGGAAGATGGAAAGAGCTGCAAAGGTTAAATCTCGGATTAATAATTAGTAATAATCAGATTAGCAATTCAGCACCGTGTTCTGAACATATCGTCCATGTTAAGGTCATTGTAGAGCGACATCCACCTGGTCCGTCCGTACCCGTCTCCAGATGATGTTTGTGAAATACAAAAAAGACGAATCGTGGCTGTGGAAACTGATTTGAACTTTTTTTCATTTTCAGATCTAGACGAGTGCTCCACCAAGCAGCATAACTGTCAGTTCCTATGTGTCAACACCATCGGTGGCTTCACCTGCAAATGTCCTGCCGGCTTCATCCAACATCACAGCGCCTGCATCGGTAAATCCACACGAGGAAACCTCTGAATTTTCTTCTTTTTAAAATTAACAACAAATCATGGGGACATCTAAAAAAAAGACCATTCTATGAAATTCTTTACGTTGTTTTTATATCACTGTATTTGGACCAGAACCCTCTGTTCTCCAGCCTGAGTGACTGCAGCATGTGTTTGTTGGATTTAGATTATTTGGACAAACACAACATTCCCAAGGACTGGGAATACTTCCCACACAGGGATGTTTATTAATATGTTTTCCGGTGTGAGACTGAAT